>NC_044908.1:49378074-49459116 GCF_001633185.2 Quercus lobata | reverse complement strand
TTTTTTGTTTTGTTTTTTGTTTTTTGTTTTTTTTTTAGGATTCGCATTGCATAACATTCATTCATTTCATGATGGTTTTTTTGTTTTTATTTTCAAAATAAAATAAAAAAATTGAGGAAAAGGAAAGAAAAATGTGTTTTGCATTATCTTTCTTGGATTTGAAATCATGGTTGGCCATATTATTTTGAAATAACATGTTTATGTACTTTGTTTAGCTTGGATGAGATTTATTTTATTGCACCTTGCTAGTTTTAGTTTTGTAGTGCATGTTGTGTGGGAATTGTTTATAGCCTTAATCACTTGATCTTGATCTTGAAGTCACATGCTTTTGATTATTGGACTTGAACTTAATGAGAAAGGCATAAATAACCATCTCACCACTATTAACTAGCCAATCATGAACACCTTAGTGCATATCGTAAGATTTTGTGCTCAAGAAAGTGTAGCACATGCACAAAAAAGAACATAAGGTGTAGCCTCAGACTAAAGCTAAAATTGGTGTGTACATTATTTGGCTTATTAAATATTTTCACATTGAAATAAAATTGGTGTGTACATTATGAGCCAAAAACAAAAAATTTACATGATTGCAAGCTTGTTTTCTAGGAGATGTGGGAGTTATATGATGTAACTCTTTAGGTGATAGTCACTTTCAAATTTATGTGATGAATTTTATAGAAATTGTGATAGATCACTATTTACTTATTACCTCACATGTATCTCATGCTATTTCTAGTTGCACACACAACACAAGTTATTCCTTTCTAAACTTAGTACATGATATTGTGTGTGATCTTGTTGTGGCCATCTAAGATTAAAAGGTCCTTGATTTTGATGCATAATATGTTTTAATGTTTAAGCTTTAGGGATAAATTGAATCTTGTTTTTGGAAGATCTGGGTTGAATTTAAGTGTTTTTGAAAAACTTTTCATCTCATACTCATGCATTTCATTCATAAAACAATGTGCTTTGAGGAGTTTCTGCATTAACATGCTCTGTTTTTCAAAAAACTGTTTTTTCCAGATTTTCGATTGATTGAACCTGTTGCTCGACCGATCGAAAATGCGATAAAAATTTTGGTTACAATTTGCCTGGCTCGATCGGTGCTAGATCGATTGAAATTGATTTTCGATCGATCGAATCTAATTTTCGACCGATCGAAAATTGGTCTAAGAGTTTTTTAAAACAAGCTTTTCTCATGTGTTCTTCACTTTATTCAAACTTTTCAAAAGCTTTTTGCTCTCTCTCTCTCTCTCTCTTCGACTGATTCACCTCAAGTCTGATTTTTGTCATTTTCTTCCTAATTTTTCTCAAGAGTTTTTGTCTTCAAGTGCTGGTAAGACCTTATTACCCCTTCTTTTTCATTTTATTCACATATTTCATGCATTTTAAGTGAAATTTTCGGACCTATAGGAATTTGGGGTTTTTGATGTTTGAGTTGGTTTCTTTCAAATTTAATCACTAGGTTTTTGTTCTTAAATGATGTAAACATGATTCCCATGCTTTAATTTGATTAAATTTGTGATTTGGGAAAATTTTGAAATTGAAGGGCTTGAAACTACATGAAATTGGGGATTTTGTTCAATTGGGTTGTAATTGGTAAAATTGACTTGTGTAATTGATTGATTATATCATTATATGTTGTTTCCTAACTAGTATAATTAATAATTTCTCAATTTGTTGGGATTTTTGAAATTGGGTTTTTCAAAATTTGGGATTTTTGTTCTAAAACTCTATGTTCAAGTCAATTCCTTGCTGTTAAAGTATAATTGAACGGTTCTCAATGCATTAGAGCATGCATCATTTGTTCATTCTGTTCATGCATCATATAGATTGATATTTTCTATTGATGTTTTCTCTCTAACCTTGTCTGATGCAGTTTGCCCTTAGTTTTCTTTGTTTTTTTCTTTGGTTTCTATTTTTGTCTTTCCTTTCCTTCCCTTAGCATCATGGTTAGGAAGACTAGAGCCAATAAGAAAACCACCTCCACCTCTACCCCATCCTTTGATAGTGAGAGGTTTTGTTTTGAGAAAAACAAAGAAGCCTATGAGAAGTTAAACATACGTAGGTCTGTTTGGGCTGAGAGAAAGGTCATTTTAGAATGAGTTAGATCCGAAGATTAGGAGGAACTTTGAGCGTAGGAGTTGGTTGCCTTTGTTGGACATTTCTCATCCTCCTCCGGTTGCCTTGATTAGAGAGTTCTACTCGAACCTCTCTGTCCATGCCAATGATTCCAATGAATAGTATGTGATGAGTTGGATAAGGGGTAAAGAGTATACCATTACTCCTTCAATAGTGGCCTCTGCTCTTGGAGTACCTATGGTACGACAGCCTGTCTATCCTTATGATGAGACCCTTCCTCTTGATGACATTATGTCATATCTCACCGATACTTCCATTCAGTGGGGTACTGATCCTCGGATTACCTCCCATGAGCTTACCGAGATTCATTATCTGTTTTTCTGAATTTCATGTCACTCTATCTAGCCTATTTCTCACTTGCACAACATTCCTATTGAGAGATGTGCATTTTGTATGCCCTTGTGACTAATCCTCCTACGAGTTTTCCTTTTCTTTTCATTTGTTCCTTGGTTGAGTTTTATCAAAGTAGCTCTACTGCACATGGTCTTTTCTTCCCTATTTTTATACATAGAATTTTGTTACATCTAGGATTAGATGATTTTCCAACGTCTGAGCCTGTACATATTATAACTCCTATAGGTGTCACCTTCCTTAGGCAGAGAGCAGCTCAGATGAAAGCTAGCTCTAAACGCCCTAGAGTAGAGTCTTCCACAGGTGTTGCATCCTAACCTCCTTCTTCAGGTGACCCTACTATAGATGCTTATGTCGTTCCCACCACCGCTGTTGATCCTCCACCTTCCTCTTCGAGTGATGCACCTATTCATAGTAGATTAGACATTGGTACATGGTCAGCTTTTGGTGGATGTGCTCATGGCTTCAGGCCTTGCGTACGGATTTGGCAAGCATTCGGTAGTCTACTCCACCGCCTCCTTTTAACGATGAGTCTTGATTGCCCTTTGGCAATTCATCACAAAAAGGGGGAGTACATATTGATGGAGATAGGGGGAGATTTTGAGTTTTTGGAGCTTTAGATTGTATCTAGGTGCTTTATGATATATATATATATATATATATATATATATTTTTTTTGGCTCATGATGTATTTATATCTTGATGTTTTATTTTTTATGGGTTGTATATGTTAGGGGGAGACATTATGTTTTTATTTTTGTTTCTTATTTCACATGTGCTACATTGAATATTGATTTATATTATAAGGTTATTCATGATATATGTCTTTTATTTTCTGTTTTGTAAAATCAAGAATTTCTTTTGTTTTTACTTGTATTTTCCACACATGCGTTTGTGTGTTTGTTGAGTGTTTTAGGAATATACAGGTTAATTCAGTTGTACTACTATCTACACTAGCAACTGAGAGATAGTAGTTAGGTTGAATTGTTTAATGGGCTATTGTGTAACTTTGAGCATTTTCTGTTTTGGTATGTGTTTTGTCACGAATTACCAAAGGGGGTGTTTATTAGGTTCTAAGACTTTAGGATTTAATATATTAGAACTTCAATGTGTAATGTTGCCAAACTATGATCAAAATGTTTAGTCTAGATTTAGGCTGCTCAAAGTGTTTTTAATTGTAAAGTTGGAATCAAGTAATTGCAGGAAATTACTATTCAATTTCTGCAAGGCTCGATCGATTGAACCTCGTGCAAATTGTTTTTCTGCAGAATTTTCCAACTCAACTCAAGCCCATATCACGTGTAGGGTTTTATGTTTTGCTTCTAGTATAAAAGGAAAAACCCTAGCCATGTTTTAAAGGTTGTTGATATGCTATGTGTGTGAATCTCTTGTGAGATCTAGAGGTGTTTGCCTTTATATATACTTAGGGTTATCAAAATCAAGATTGATGTCAAGAACTTGATAATTGTTTTAGTTGCTGGTTAAAGAGCTTAAAGAAAAACACAATTGGGAGTACTTGTGGTTGCTGTGGATCAAAGAAAGAAGTAGTCCATAAACTCAGAGCTGTCACGTGGTTGTGGTAGTAAGTTTTCTACTCGAGGTAGCAATAGGATATTAATGATCTAAGTCGCTATTGTAAAACTTCAATTCTTTCATAGTGGATCTGTTTTACCTTGAGAATAGCTAGGTTAAATCCTTTCTAGGTTTTTTACCGGTTTTGTTTTCCTAGGTTATCATATCATTGTGTTCTTTATTTTCCGCATTGTTTACATGATATGATTGTTTTGTGTTAACCTAGTGAATAATTTATCTAAGTAATTACTTGGTTAAATAACTAGGTTAAATAACTTGTGTTTTAAAGGGTCTAAAAGCGTACAATAACATTTATAAAGGCTTTGAGATTTGTATATTTGGTGTGTGTGTTTGGCAAAAATTAAAAAACCAACTTATTTTATTATTCAACTTATTTTTGCTACTATTTATGGACCCCGCTACACTTTTTGATACTATTCATGAGTCTCATTGTGCTATTTCAACTAACTTTTACTTTTATTTGCGGTACTTTTAGCAAAAAGTTTTTCAGTTTTAACAAATAAGCAGATCCCAAACAGACCCAAAATGTACATCAACAAACTACATCTGTGAAAAATTAAAAAGAATCTTCGACTCTTAACCAAATACCTTCATGCGTAAACACCATAACTTTTTTTTTTTTTAAGTACAAATACTGAAGAGAGAACAAAGAAGAGGAAAAGCTAGAATAAACCAGATACCTGGTAGTTGTTGGTCACTTTGTTGGTTCTAGGAAACGATTAAATCTAACCAACACTTAAGATTAAAAAGTCTTTAGTACCCATCAATTAAGAATAGGTCAAGAATATATGTTACAAAGAAGAGAAAAAGCAAGAACATAACATAAAAACTACACAATGCCATTTCAGTAACGATTATTGTTGGTCACTTGGATTATTGTTGCAATCTCAAGTTGAAGAGGTCCCACTTGATTGGAACATTTCAGTAACTATTATTGTTTTATTGGATTGATTTTGGCCAAAGTATATGTAACATTAAAACTACACTATGCCATTGAAGAGGTTCCCACTTGATTAGTTGGGTTTTAAAACTGTACGACAAGTAGTGGTTAAAGAAAATAGGTTTACCTAATTATTATTATTATTATTATTTTTTTTTTATTTAAATGTGACAAAGGGTTAAACAATTACCAAGTTTTTGTAAAAACATAGGCCGCTTCTCTCACTCTCCTCTCTATAAATAGACATTTCCATATTGCTATGTTTCTCATCCCTCACTCAAGCAAGAAATACCATATAAGATAGAGATAACCTCCTCAAATATGATGAAAGGTGTTTCTTTCCTTGTGTCTATGGCTATTTTGGCCTTGGCATCCTCCTTGGCTTCTGCCTATGACCCTAGTCCTTTGCAAGACTTTTGTGTCGCAATTAACAACTTCAAATCTGGTGGTATGTATAAAATACACTCTCATTGTTATTAGCAGTAGTAGTATTATCAATCAAGTTCTTTTGAATTTACTATAAGTTCTCACATTAATGAAATTATGCCCTACGGTTTTTTTCCCCTACATGACATGTAACTTTACATTGTTACAGAAATGTCTTATTTGTGACAATAACAAAATTTTCATTGTGTAGTATTTGTGAATGGAAAATTTTGCAAGGACCCAACATAAGTAAGTCATAGCAAATGATTTTTTCTTCTCTGGACTCAATATTCCCGGAAACACTAGAAACAAAAACAGATTAAATATCACTCTTGTGAACGTCGATAACTTAGCAGGTCTCAACACTTTAGGCATATCTTTTGCTCGCATAGACTACGTACCATCCTCCTCACACTCACCCTCTTGGCACTGAGCTTTTGGTAGTCATTGAGGGTACTCTCTTAGCTAGTTTTGTCACATCCGACACAAACAAACTTTTCACCAAAGTTCAAAATAAGGGAGATGTCTTTATATTCCCAATTGGTCTCATTCACTTCCAAATCAACATAGGGGAGACTGCTGCTCTTGCCTTTGCTAGTTTCAACAGCCAAAATCCTGGGTTGATCACCATAGCAAATGCAGTCTTTGGATCTAATCTTCCCATCAATCTTGATGTGCTCATCAAGGCCTTCCAACTAGACAAGGGTGTAGTTGAATATCTTCAAAAGGCAATTGCGCCAAATTAAAATTTTGAAAAATACATGTAATAAGGATAGTGAACCACTATGTGGTTTGAATAAAGTTTGTTTGGTTTTCCTCAATGTAATGTCATTTCAATAATAATTATCAAATGGTTTCTTATGATGGCTTTTAAGTATCATGGTTTAATTTGCAAGGCAAAATTAGTGCATGACTAAATCTTGATTACACCTTGGATCCATGATGTTTGAAACCACAAGTATTGGTACTATTATATATAAACTGAACAATATTGTATTAAGCATAGAAACAATATGAATACCCTTATACCCATGAAATGTAAAGAGCTTCCAAAGAGAATTTTGTGAGAGAAACCCCAGAGAAAAACAAGATTAATTCATCCACAATCTTATACATTTGATTCTCCAAATTCCTCTACTCTCACCCTCTCCATTGTCATATCCATGAGAGGATCTTAAGCCAAATCCTTACCTCACCACATTTAGAGCAGTGAGAAGGTTCTCGGTGTTTCGGAAGCAGTTCAAGAGAGAACCAATTCATTTTGGTTGATGCAATGGGCTAATTGCGGAATCCAGTAAACTAGAGAAGACAAGGTTAGGCGTAACCCTGTTGGAGCAAGAAGCTTAGAGGGCAGTGCATCGGGTAGATTAGGCTTGGAGGGTCTATTGCTATTCATGTATCCCAACTAATTTTCTAGTGGATCATTTACCGCTTGGAGGGCGGCGGAGAGGTTTTTCGCTGAGTTCTTCGATTTCCTCTTCGATAACACGTGCCGGTGTTATCTTGTGTTTGCTTCTCTCTATCCCTCACTCTTTGCTTTTAATTACTGCTGAGTTGGATTAAAATATGGCTTAGAGTAATTTCCATATTTAGGTACTGCTTATATTTCATATTCTACACATACATTGTTTGAATATAAGCTTGTATTGGTTAATTTGAATTTAGGGGTCTGGACATTCACTAGTGTTTTACACACTAAGTGAGCTTTCAATTGGTATCAGAGCGGGTACACTTTGACAGATTTCTATATCCTTAGTGTGATCCTTGACCCTTAGGATGGATAGGTCTCAATCCCTCAATGCACCTCCCTTCTTTGATAGGAGTAATTACACATTTTGGAAAGTGTGCATAGGTGCATTTTTGTGCTCCATTGATGAGAGTGTGTGGGATGCTGTAGAAAGTGGTTGGACAAGGCCGAAGGTTGCCAAATCAACTTGGGATAAGGCAGCTCTCGTAGCGGCTATTGCTAATAGCAAAGCACTTAATGCTATATTTTTTGGTGTCTCACCGGATGAATTTCATAAGATTTGTCATGTGTCAATTGTCAAGGGGGCATGGTAAATTTTGGAGACCACCTACGAAGGCACCAAGAAGGTGAAGGATACCAAGCTTCAAATGCTTACCAATCGGTTTGAAGAATTGAAGATGAGTGAAGATGAATCATTCGACTCATTCTATGGAAAGTTGAATGAAGTGGTAATTGGGAAATTGAACTTGGGTGAGAAGATGGAAGACTCCAAAGTAGTAAGAAAGATTCTTAAATCATTATCAAAGAGCTTCCAAGCCAAGGTGACTGCCATTAAGGAGAGCAAGGATCTTGATGAGATAAAGGTCCAAGAACTTATTGGCTCTCTTCAAACATATGAACTCTCTCTACCATCTCAAAGGATGAGCAAATCTCTTGCTCTTAAGACGATCAATGAGAGAATTAAAGCTCAAGATTCCTCGGATGAGGACGAGGTTGAAAAAGAGGTGGCATTCCTTGCAAAGAACTTTCGCAAGTTCTTGAAATTCAAAAAGGATGGGAAGTCCTTTGAGAAAGGAAAATTCTCCAATTTCAAGAGAGACAAGAAGGACTTCAAAAGGAAGGACTCAAAAGACTCTTCTCCTTCTCAAGCAATCACTTGCTATGACTGCAACAGGCATGGTCATGTGAAGAAAGAATGCCCACCTATTTGAAGGCAAAGGGTAGAGCTCTTGCTACAACCCTTAATGATTCGGATAGCTCAAGCTCCGACTCTGAAGAAAGCTATGATGGGGAAGGAAACTACTCCGCTTTCATGACCATTGCACCCGTAGATTCTTCAGAAGATTTAAGCAATCTAGTGGAAGAGCTTGGCGAGCATACTGAAGTGGAATCTACTGGTGTTAGAGATGAATCCGATGATGATGAAGAAGAATGCATTTATGAAGGAAGAAATAGATTGAAAGAATCCTACAATGCACTTCTTGAAAAGCACAGAGAATATACAAGAGGGGCTAAGGCAGCCATTAGAAAGATGAAGAAAGCCGAAGAGGATTATAAAAGTATCCTCATACGGTACAAAGAGACCAGGTGTGAAGCTGAAAGGTTAAATGAAAAAATAACAATGCCTATTCCAAGATAAAGTTTCTTGAGCTTGAAGTTGTTCAAGCAAATGCTAAAGTAGAGCGTGTTGCTTCCAAGAAACTTGATGAAGTGCTTGCCTATCAAAAGCCCTCTTTGGATAGAAGTGGCTTAGGGTATACCGGAGAAAGTAGCTCAAGCTCTAAAGTGTCTAAGGAAATGAAGTTTGCCAAGAATAAAGAACCATCAATTCCTCTTGTTGATAAGGTAAAATTTGAAAAGAATCCAAATGTGGTGAATCAAAAGGTTTTGACAAAGTCTCCAAATCCAATTGTGGTTAAACCCAAGGCAAAAGGAAAGTCTCTTCCTAAGGCACAAAGAGGTCCACAAACACAACACTATTGCCATCATTGTGGAATCCAAGGGCACACTAGGTCAAATTGCTACAAGCTCCAAGCATTGAAGAATGCGGATCTTCAAAAGCCAAGAAGATAAGGAAAAGGCAATGGGAAACCCAGGCAACCAAAAGGGTGAGAAAAAGAACCCGTTATGAGTGATGTGATGAAAATGATTAACACCATCACTTCATGTTTGGCAAACTTCACCTTAAGGTTTGAGAATCATGGCTCAGGTACCTAATCCTCAAAGGATATCACTCCAAACACACATGCTGTGTGGATGAAGAAGGGTACTCATGCATAAGCATTATGACACGTCCATGCATTAATTCTTTCTATATAATGTGACATTGTTGGTTGTTTGCTTATTTCACATTCTAGCATGTTTTTGTTGTTTAAAAGCTTTGTTTGTTTGTTTGTTGTTGTTGTTGTGGTTGTTGTTGTGGTTTATATATATATATACTTGCTTTGTGTCAAAAATCCAAAAACACATAAAAAGTATAAAATCCAAAAAGTTTGATCGACGGTGTTGTGTATTGTCACATGTATGTTTAGCCTTGGACCTCCGTATTAATGGCTTTGTGCATTAATGAGTTTAGCTTGTTCTTTATGCACTTGTATCTTTGTGGGAAAAATCTTGACATCTATGTGACTACTGTAAATAGATCTTAAAACTTGTCATGAATGATCAGTCAATAGTTTTGTTGATCTTGAGACTTACGTAGACTTGTGCATATATCTCTTCCCACTTTTTTTTTTTTTTTTTTTTTTTTTTTTGTTTGCTTAAAAGCTCAACAAATGTCAAATCTCGGAAAGAGATAATGAGCTAAAAAAGTCGTCGCACAAACTAGTATTTGACTAGGAAAAAAGGAAAGCGACATGTACTTAAAATGTATGATGCCAAAAAGCCAAAGGCTTACTCATCAAATTAAAATATCAAAAATTTCAAGCATTGATCTCAAAAAGAGATGTAAAGATCAAAATGATCATAGAAAAGAAGCCAAATGAAAAACTTCTTTCTCAATGTAATCAAGTTTATGTGGGAGGTCATATATGTTCATTTCTACAATTGAGATAGGGCACTCTACTTAGTGCTAATTGTGTATGTCTTGGTTGAATTGATCATTGAAACTTCACGTTAGACTAAAGACTATCTCACATTTGATACCCACCCACATCACACATGTCTATATTCAATGAATGCCTTATTCATTTGTGTGATTGTACTTGATTAAATGTGATGTACATACTCAAGTATCTGTTGATCAAACTCAAAAATATTTTTTAGTATTTTAGTTGTTTTTGAAAAGTATTTTGTTTTGAAAATTTTCAAAAAGTCCAAAAAAAATTCCAACTTTGCCTTTTGGTGACTCACTCGCGAGTAGCCAGTTTTCAAAGCTCTAGTCGCGAGTTTACCTAGAATGCTCTGCGACTCATTGGCAAGTAAGAGTTCAAGTCATAAAAAACACTTAGAAAATTTTTCAAAATCTGAGTTTTAGACTTTTTGACGACTCATTCTAGCGACTCATTCGCAAGTTGCGAGTTCATCTAGAGGCGTTTGCGACTCACTGGCAAGTAAAGAGTCCTAATCATGAAAAAAACTTAGAAAATTTTTTCAAAATCTGGATTCAAGGGATTTTGGCGACTCACTCGCGAGTCAGTTGAGTCGCAAAAAACGCGTATTTTGCAAAAGTAGGGTTAAAAATCAAACAGTTTTTCAAAACTTTTTAGTTTTCCCTTGCATCACGTGCGTGCCTTTTTGTCTTCTCCGCCTCTCCCTCTCTCAAAACCACCATTTTCACTCCAAAAACCTCCATTTTTATCTTCAATCTTCACTCCAAATCCAAGAAAAGGTATGGGTTTTCACTCCTTTTCACTTTATTTCAAGTTTAAAGCATTATATTTCATGGATTTGTTGTTTGTGTTGAGATAATTGAAATATTGTTGATGAACATGGGTTTTTGTAGTTCTTGATGATATTGATATATGGGTTTTGTTGAGAATGATGGTATAATGCTTGTTTTACATGTTTTTATTACATGCTCATGCATTATACTTTTGTTTGTGTTGTGATGTGCATACCATTTCGTTGATAAAATATCTATTTTAGATGTTTTTGTGTGTAATTTTGGACTCTATCAAGTACAAAATTTGGGGACAATTATGTTTCCATGTTTGGAACAAATGATGATTATGTGTTTCACACTTTGCCCATTGCATGATTTCATGCCTTGTATATGCACACTTTTTCATATGATGCACACACACATAATCCTTGACATGTCGAGTGACTAATGCCAATATTATATCATGCTTTGATGTTTAGTATCTTCACATGTCACTTTTTTTTTAATTGCTCTTTAAATTTCAGTTTTTAGGGTTTAATTCGTAGTTTATATTTTTTATACTAACTTGTTGCTAATCAAGTTTGTTACCATTCTTTGTGCTCTGTTTTTGTGGTATTTGCTGCAATGTTTTGCAAATGGCTCCACAAAAAACTGTTGCTCAACGTGGTGACAAGAGAAAGTGCCATGACAACAGCTTGTTTCGCTTCCCTCAACACTTTGAGAGATATTCCCATCAATTCAAAACAGCTTCAATCATTCAGGAGAGACATGTGAATCTTGCTGGTCTTAAGGATTCCTTCATTCCTAGCTATTTTGAAGGACCGAGCTGGGATAAACTCCTTGGTGAACTCCCCTGAGTTTGTGAACCTTTGATCAAAGAGTTCTATGCAAATGCATCACTCAAAGAGGATCATATAGAATGCTGGGTTAGAGGACGTGCATTCACTCTTGACATGGAGGACATTGATGCTATACTTGGACTTGAAGAACAAGATCATGAAGGGTTCATTCCATTCAAGGACAGAATGGTCTCTCTAGAATCTGTGCAACTCCGCATTAGTGGCTATAGGGAAGGAAGATGCCTTAACACAACCTCATTTCCTCTGGATTTGAGATGCCTCGCCTATATCATGATGTTCAACTTGTATCCGGTAAGGAAGTTGTCAACCATCAACAATGCTAGAGCCATATTCCTCATGGAGTTTCGTGAGAAAATCTACATTGACATTGGTGCACACTTGTACAACATCATTGCCGAAGCCACAAAGACAACCGCAAGGTCAAAGCTTGTTGTCCCAAGTCTTATAATGAGGATTCTTCATGAAAATGGTATGGAGACTCCATAAAACATAAGCCTAATGACTCCATCTCCTTCCATCAACACTCAAACAATCCTAAGAAGTGGGATTCGAATTCCTGGAGATGAACAAGTTGAAGAGCCTGAAGAAGCACCTCTTGCTAATACAGAGATTGAAGTGGAAGGACAACAACCTTCTCCAAGATGTGGTGGTGGTCGAGGTAGGAGCGGAGCATCATTGTCTTCATCAGCTCCTCTCGATGCTTTTCAGATCATACTTGAGAGGAATAATGGCCTTCGGGATGTAGCAACTAAGCACTCCAACAGCCTTGCAGCTATCCAGGGCCAAATCAACTTGTTGGTAGCCAAGTTTGATAGCTTTACTCACTAACCTTAGTCCTTTAGCCATTTTGGTCAAAAAGGGGGAGTAGTATTGGGTAGCTCTTGAGAGGGGAGAACATAGCATTGGTTTTCATAGCACTTATGGTTTTTTTACAGTTTTTATGGTTTACATAGCACCCTAATATAGTACTCTATTGGTTTTAGTACTTTGGTTTTAAAGGATATTTTGTGTTATGGATACTTGGATGTTTTAGCTATTTTGACTATGCTTATATGTACCTTTGCTTATGTAGCTTAGTACTTTTAGTTAATGTTTTGCATTTTCTTTAGTACACTTGTGCCCTTGTTGGATCTTGTATCCTTGATGCAATTGCTTTATTATGCTTGCATCGGTTGAGTGTTGGACATACAAATGATACTTTGCATTGAGCTTATTTGCTTGCATGTCCGAATGTTCATTCATTGTGTGAATGTTCCTTGTAGTCACTATTTATAGTGATTGTTCTTGTATGGTCAAGTTATACTTCATTGTCATATTCATACTTGCTTGATCGTATTGTGCTTGCTCCATATGCATTCTAAGTTTTCCACTTACAATGAACTTAATGAGTTCATTTTGTGATATTGTTTTCAAGAGACTTGTTCATATGGTTCAAGAGCTTCACAGATTTAGAATTAGGTGTGAGTGAGTTTTGGCAACTATTCTTAACTCAAGTTTTAAGTCTAGAGTCTGTTTTAGGGTTTTGTCATGGAATAGCCAAAGGGGGAGATTGCAAAGTTGAATTTATTCAACTATGTATTGGCTTTATTCTGTGCCAAATTTGCTTGTAATTCAGCATTTAGAAATCCTATATATAGGTGGGAATAATGTAAGGGTTGTGTGTGAGAAAGTGTGAAGAATTGGTCAAGTGTGTGCATCAAGAGGCAACTTGCAACTGGATCTCGTGACTGACTCGCGAGTGGTGACTTGCCAGAATCTAGCACACATATGGAGCATGCAGGAAGTTAAAGGGTCAGGACAACTGGATCATTACAGGAAAAAAAGTACAGTCTAGCATTTCTGTTAACTGGCGACTGGAACTCGTGACTCATCCCAATCGTGAAGTGACTCACCAGTGCACCTTATTTTGCTGAAAACTGATTTTTCACATTTCATCTCATACCCTCCTATAAATACCCTTATACCCACGAAATGTAAAGAGCTTCCAGAGAGAATTTTGAGAGAGAAATCCTAAAGAAAAACAAGATTGATTCATCCACAATCTTATACATTTGATTATCTAAATTCCTCTACTCTCACCCTCTCCATTGTCATATCCATGAGAGGATCTTAAACCAAATCCTTACCTCACCACATTCAGAGCAGTGAGAAGGTTCTTGGTGTTTGGAAAGCAGTTCAAGAGAGAACCAATTCATTTTGGTTGATGCAATGGGCTAATTACGAGATCCGATAAGCTTGAGAAGACAAGGTTAGGCGTAACCCTATTGGAGCAAGAAGCTTGAAAGGCTTAGGTGCATCGGGTAGATTAGGCTTAGAGGATCTATTGCTATTCATGTATCCCAACTGATTTTTTAGTGGATCATTTATCGCTTGGAGGGTGGCGGAGGGGTTTTTCACCGAGTTCTTTGGTTTCCTTTTCGATAACACATGCCGATGTTATCTTGTGTTTGCTCCTCTCTATCCATTTCTCTTTGCTTTTGATTATTGCTGAGTTGTGATTAAAATATGGCTTAGAGTAATTTGCGTATTTGGGTATTGCTTATATTTCATATTCTGCACATATATTGTTTGAATATAAGCTTGTATTGGTTAATTTGAATTTGGAGGTCTAAACATTCACTAGTGTTTTACACACTAAGTGAGCTTTCACTTCCACTTTGAGATAATGATGTGAACATTGTTGCTAAGGCTTTCCTTCTTTTTTTTCTTTTTCTTTTTTTCAAATTCTTTATACAAAATTGTAAATTTTATTGTTTTTGCTTCTTATTTTCCTTTGTTCACGTATACAAGTTTTATTAAAGGTAGAAGAAAATTTTGTCCAACTTTTTGTTGAAAATATTATAAAAATAAAAATAATAATCATTCATTTTCCCCCCTCCTCCAAACGATAGAAGAACCTTAATCTCAATCATTTGAAAGTCAAATCTTCACTTTTATAAATATTAAAGGCAAAAATATTAAATGATATGGTCATAAATTTCTTGGCTTCTAAATATGTTTCATATTGTAAACATCTCAAACTTAACCATGTAAATTGTCATTTGGAGATTAGTCATTTCTTTGGATAATTTGGATATTCAATATGGAATATCCAATTCCTGAAACCAGGGCTAGTCCAAACATTTCAGAGTTCTAACGCAAAATCTTCTAATGGGCCTTTACATTGTTACTTAAATAATATTTAACCAATATTTTATATAATAATAAAAAATCCATTCTTTTTACTTTTTAATGTGACTTTTTTTTTCATAGAAAATGCTAAAGTTATAATAAATTTTACTACAAATTGATGTTGCAACAAATGTGATCAGTGATATGAGGCTTACAAAGATGCTAGATATATTATAAAATTTACAACATGAGGAATACAAAGATATATCACCAATTACAAAAATTCATTCAAAAATACAATAGTTTGTTGAAATCCACCTATCATATTCATTGTCACATCAAATTATAAAGGTTATGTAGTAAAATTTATAGTATTTTTAATATTTTCCTATTTGAATTACTTGTGATTAGTAACATGTCTATTTGTAAGACCTATTTATTTAACTTTGTCTTATCTCTATTTTTAGGATTACTTAATTCTTTGGGCCTTCTTATTAGTGGAAAAAAAAATGTAAACTAATTTTTTTAATATTTCCCAAAAATATTAACTTTTCTCTAGTAGGGGGCCCCTAGGCAATGGACTAAGTGGCCTAGGCCTTGGGCCAGCGCTGCCTGAAATTGGCAAGTATTTGCCGAAGCCTTGGCAATTGGAACCCTCAGTAAAAGACAGATCCCTTGAGTCTCTCCTTGCTTGCACAAACAATAAAAGTACAAAGGACAAAAAGTCCAATCCACTTTGCGACAATCAAAATTCTACTATTGTATATTATATTTGTTGGAATACTCACTTGCGAGTGGTGTGGTTGGTTAAGAAGTATAATCTCATATTGAATACTAATGAGAAGAATGAGTAATTAATACTAGTTGAACTCATATCCATAGCCATTGGGAGGCTTAAGTAGTGTCTTTATATGTTATATTAACTTTTCAATTTGAATCTCCCTAAGATTTTTATCTCCCCACAATATCAACTCAATTTGAGAAAATTTAAATTTATCAACTCAATTTGATAAATGGAAATTTTTAAAAAAATGACAAAGAAAATCAATTTTTTGTTCACATATAGGCCAAAATATTTGGTGGAATTAACCAAAACAAGCAAAATGCATCGGGATGAACTAGAATTTAGGTCAAGATGATATACAAGGGCAATTCGAGCAATTAACTAATCGGAACGAAATTCTTCGATTATTTTGGACATAAAGAAATGGAAGTGATTACTTCAAATTTGTGATCAATTGGACTTGAATTTCATTTAGCATGCTCGTATTACGGCAAACATGGTAAGTCTCCATATCTTACCTAGAAAAATCTACATCTCTTTTAAATGAACAATTCTTTATCCTTGGATCTTTCCTAGAAAAAATTATTTTCTCTTTTAAAATGAACAGATCCTCATCTTTGAAATTCATATTTAAAAAATTTCCACCCTTTTAAAATAGGTATATCCTCATTGAAAAAGTCTCCGTATCTTTTTTTTTTAAATCAAATCCCCATTTCTTTTAAGATAATTAAATCCTAAAATCCATCAACTGAAATTAACTACTGAAATAAAAAAAATATAATAATAAAAAAAAAATTTTAAAATAAAATTAATCCACAAGGTTTTTTTTTTTTTTGATAAACAGGAAGTCCACAAGTTAGTTGAAAGATTAAGGCTGTGTTTGGTTCCCATAAAATATTTTCCGAAAAATAAATATTTTCTGGAAATGCTATTTTCGAGAAAGGAAAATATTTTCAAGTGTTTGGTTGCATTATGAAAATTTTTGTAGAAAATATTTTCATGTGTTTGGTTCTATTCTGAAAATGCTATTTTCCTACAAATTTTTCACATTTTCTTAGCATCCAAACAAATTTTATTACAGAAAATTTCAAAATCACAGCCAAATCCCAACACCACACACCACCAATACTCCAATTCAACCCATGGCAGCAAATTCCGGCAATCAAAAGCCACAACCACCAAAACACCACTACCACACCACCACAACAACAACAAAAATCAAAATCACACAGAAATCAAAATCACAGAGACAGAGAGATCGGTAGGTCAAAGGCTCTAGGTCAAAGGCGAGATCGCGCGGAGGCGAGATTGAAGGCGAGATCGAGCGGCACGGTGCGATCGGCGTGGTGTTACGATCGACGAGACCGGTGCGATCTGGTGCGTGCGATTGTTGGACTGGAGCGCGGGGTTCGCTGGCAACGTCGAAGGCGTGATTTGAGCTCCCTCTTCTCTCTCTCTCTCTCTCTCTCTCTCTCGGTTCGGAAACCATTTGAAGTGAAAATAGAAACGGAAATGAATTTCAATGGTCAAAACTTCTTTTTTACGGTCAAATGAAAATGATTTCCAGAAAATTCTATTTTCAAAACCAACCAAACAGCCTATTTTACAGAAAATGATTTCCTGAAAGCGTTTACCACCAAAACAAACGCACCCTAAGTGAAATACAAGATTAGTCTCTCATCTTAGCAAACCCAAAGTGCACCAAATAAAATATCACCTGCAGGTGATGCAATCCTTCACTCCTAACTAAAATAACTGAAACAAGCATCCCTAAGTCCCTCCTATAAAATCCTAATACTTTGGCCCCCTCTGTCTCTCAAAACGCTCAAGATTTCTGCACTAATGAGTCAGTCATTTACTTTCCAACCGCTATCTCCCTCTCAAATGCTTTCTCTAGACCTATCAATGGCTAACAAAAATCAACCAATCCTTGATATTGACATTGCCAGTGATGTAGAATTTCGTCCTTCCACAGAAACATTGGACCCAAAGATAACCCAACTGATCATGCATCTTAAGCTATGAAGCACGGGTACGTTTCGGGACTCGGGTGCGGGTGCGGGTGCGGGACTCGGCAATTTTTGAAAAAGGTGGGTGCGGGTGTGGCAGGACTCGGCGATTAAAAAATTATTAAAAATATTTTTACAATACATGTTTAATATATTGCTAAGCATACTTTTTCACATTATATAAACAAATACCAAATTTAAGAGCAATAGTAGATAATAACTAAAACATGATGTTCATAAATTAAATATAATCCACAGATAAGGCAGAACGGAGATGAGGGACGGAGTGAGAGAGGAGTTTTGGACGAAGTGTGAGGGTCTGGGGGGTCTGGGTATTCAGGTTAAGACCTTAAGTCAAATGGTGCGTTTGCAGCTTTTTTTTTTTTTTTGAATTTCGGCCTGACTCGGCCGTTTTAGCCGATATGGCCGATACGGACCAAGTCGGCCCGATTTCGGCCGCGTCGGCCCGAGTCGGGATCCGCCACGTGGCGCAACGCGGCACGACGCGGGACGGACGCGCTGTCTGCGGCGTCCCTCCCGCGTTGCCGCGTCCCGCCGCGTCGGACGCGGATGCGCCGGCCTGGGAGCCGCGTCCGTGCATCCTTGATCTTAAGTCACTGCAGAAGGACATAAAAGACTATAGCAAGAGGTTCAATGAGTTGCTGAAGCCTTTCGTTCAAGAAGAAGATGCTGTCAATGAGACTTTGAATGAGTTTCCAAAATCATTGAAGGATAACAGAGAAGGAACTGAAAAGGGAAATGAAGAATTAAAGAATGATGGTGACGTGGGGAAGCGATTCCTAGCGAAGGTGATGGAGGCCTGTAGGGAGATGATCGAGTCCGATTCATTACATGATCAAGGTGGTGAACTTACTGCTAATGCTGAAGACATTTCTACCAATATTGAAGGATTGGAAGAAGATTTACGGGAAATGATAGCCGCAAGTAGTGGTGAAGCTGATGAGCCTTTTGAGCAAACCATGCGGACACTCATGCGTGAATGTAAAGAAAGACACAAGAAAGATAGAAATGATGGAAATGATGGAAAGATGAGTTTGATGGAGTGCAAAGAAGAGTTTGACGTATCTAGGAAAGAATCCAGGGCTCTAATTGTGAGAAAGGCTCGTTCTTTGGAAGTTTGGATTAATATGTCTCAACTGCTCGTTGATTTAGTGTTTATGATGTCAGGGAAAGAAGAATTTGAAGCAAAGATTGAAAGGTTCAAATCTGCACTCAAATTGGTCAGTACTGAGGATGTGATTTCCATGGTGATTAACAAGATTGGCACTCTACTGGAAAAGGCCAATAGGAATGAACCAATGAAAGGAAAGTGGGCTGGTTTAGAACAAACAGGACTAGATGAAAGCAATCAGGAGGAAAGCTCAAACAAAAGAAGCCGAACTGATGACCTATTTGATCAATTCCTCAAGAAAGTTCTGCATCTGCTCCTTGATCAATTCCTTCAGCTAGCTCTGCATTTGGAATGTATTATGAGTCATCCACATCATCCCAAAACACAAAACTGAATGTACGTGGGTCAGTCAAGATTTGGAAGTGATCTCAAACAATCTAAGAAGATGCTGAACGGTGTATGAAGGAAATTAAAAAATTGAAGGAAAATTTGTCATTCAAACTAGAGCATAAAGATGTGAAGGAATTAATCAGAAACTTCGTACAAGTTCTAATGAAAGGTTTGAGGATCAAATTCCTTTCTCTTTCAGTGTCCAAAGCTCCCATGCAAAGGTTAGGAAGGTGCAAAGGTTAAACATAGATTCATAGATTAGATACAAATTTCTGTTTTGTTCCCTGATTTGATGCTGTGGGATTTGTTTAGTTCTGTTGGTACTAGTACAAACCACTTGTTAGTTGTTTGGCGCAGAGATTTAAACACCAAATTGTAGTTGGTAGAATAAATTGAATTGTAAAATTTTACCAAATAAACATGTATTTGATAATGGTAGACAGTTCATGATGAATTTGAATTCTGGTTTGTTTCCCCGCCAAAACCGCCCCCCCCCCCCCCCCCCCCCCCCAAACGCTTATTACTGTGTATTTTGCTTAAAGTCCAACCTAGTTGAAGGCTTAAGTGAACTTTTGTAAATGGTTCTTGGATTCTTTTTAAGGACTAAACTTAAATGGGAAGATTGTGTGCAGATTTGGATCATCTTAAAGCATATCAACAAATGTATCCCACGTATATCATTTTCAAAAATGTGAAAGAAGAAAGAATTTGGCTAATATTCTATTAGTTCAATTGAAAAAATTACTGTAAAATATCTTGGATTTTGACAGAATATTTGACATGCATGGTCAATCTTGGAAAGATTGGAATTTGAATTTTCTTCTCTTATGCTAAGTAGAACTCCCTATGGCATGTTACTTATCCCCCAAAAATAACTTTTATGAAGCCTAACTCTGATATAATGGAACCTGTGTGCATGACCCCAAAGTATCAAAGTTGTGTTAGACTCTGAGTACTAGGTACAACTTGACCAAATGTTATTGATAACCAAAAGGAAAAGTTCAAGCCCCCAGAAACTACACATCGAAATGCTGCATTACACATGGACAATTCAGTAAAACCTTTCCGTCTTCATTATAATGATTTCTAAGGAGCAGCATAGTACTAAACCATGTTCTGCATTTAGCATTTCTCAAAACACATTCCTCAAATGTGTACCACCCACACAGCTGCAAGTTGTTGCCTTTATATATAAGCCATTAGTTCATCATGCATAATAGTAGTGAGTTTCGGATTGAACTATTTCTTGCTTTACTTATCTCTAAATTCTTGGAGGTTCTCTTTATGGGAGGATAACTTGCTTGTAGCCTTGTACCATAAAAATAATAATGATAATCATAATATTAACAACAACAAATACTTTGCAGTTTATAACTAGTGAGACATTGTTATATTGCTCCAGCATTTATTCTTGTCCCAGTTTCCAAATCAACTCAGTATTTCACGGACCATTGTTTGTTTAATTTGGGGTTTAATTACCTGTCTCATAGAAGAAATGGGAGAGATGTTACATAATTTTATTTAATCCAAAAATATGTATTGCGATTGCAAAGTGTCTCCCATGTGAAGTCCAGCACCAATCTAGTACATTGTTCTAATATTGACATAGGGAATTGAGGGTGAGAATACAAATGCTAGATAGTTTACAAAGCCCAAATTCAAGAGGTCAAGAACACTCAGCAAACCCAAAGTGCACCAAATAAAATATCACCTGCGGGTGATGCAATCCTTCACTCATAACTAAAATAACTGAAACAACCATCCATAAGTCCCTCCTATAAAATCCAAATACTTTGGCCCTCTTTGTCTCTCAAAACACCCAATATTTCTGAACAAATCAGTCTGTCTTTCAATTCCCAAACACTTTCTCCACCTCAAAAGCTTTTTGTAGAGATATCAATGGCTACCAGAGATCAAGAAATCCTTGATCTTGATGACCCAAAGATAAGCCAACTGATCATAGATCTTATGACACTGCAGAAGGACTTAAATGACCATCGTAAGAGGTTCGATGAGTTGCTGAAGCCTTTCGATCAAGAAGAAGATGCTGTCAAGGAGACTTCGAATGATATTGATATTGACCTTGCCAGAGATTCAGAATTTCGTCTTTCCACAGAAGCATTGGACCCAAAGATAAGCCAATGGGTCATGCATCTTATGTCACTGCAGAAGGACATAAATAACCATAGTAAGAAGTTCAATGAGTTGCTGAAGCCTTTCGTTCAAGAAGAAGATGCTGTCAAGAAGACTTTGAATGATATCGATATTAACCTTGCCAGCGATTCAGAATTTCTTCTTTCCACAGAAACATTGAACCGAAAGATTAGCCAACTGATCATGGATCTTCAGTCACTGCAGAAGGATATAAATGACCAAAGTAAAAGGTTCAATGAGTTGCTGAAGCCATTCGTTCAAGATGAAGATGCTGTCAAGGAGACTTCGAATGAGTTTCCAAAGTTATCGAAGGATATCAGTGATATTGATCTTGGAGATGGAAGTTTTGACCCAGGCCCGAGCAGTGAAGACAATGAAAAAACTGAAGAGGAAAATGAAGAATTAAAGAAAGATGACAATGTGAAGAGGCGGTTCCTTGCGAAGGTGGAACAAGATTTACGGGGAATGATAACTGCAAGAATTAGTCAAACATTCAAGAAAGAAAGAGACGATGGAAAGAAGAGTTTGATGGAGTGCATAGAAGAGTTTGACATAGATAGTGAAGAATTCAGGAAAATGATTTTGATAAAGGCTGATGCTTTTGAAGTTGGGAAAAAACTGTCTCGACTGCTCGTTGATCTAGTGTTTATGATGTCAGGGAAAGAAGAATTTGAAGCAAAGATTGATGGGTTGAGATCTGCACTCAAATGGGCC
The DNA here is from genome assembly GCF_001633185.2 of Quercus lobata. NCBI lineage: Eukaryota > Viridiplantae > Streptophyta > Magnoliopsida > Fagales > Fagaceae > Quercus > Quercus lobata. The sequence goes on along the minus strand of NC_044908.1, from coordinate 49,437,219 downwards.
AGTACTGAAGTTGAGAATTCCACGGTGATAAACAAGATTGCCACTGTACTGGAACACGCCATAATATTGAATGAAGTAATGAAAGAAAATTGGACTCAGGAGGCTGATCTGTGTAAGGTTGAATTTATTCAACCATCTAATTGGCTTTATTCCGTGCCAAATTTGCTTGTAATTCAGCATTTAGTAACCCTGTATTTAGGTGGGTTTGTTATAAGGGTAGTGAGTGAGATAGAGTGAAGTTTGCTCAAGAGTGTGCAAGAAAACAGAGACTCGCGGCTGGGACTCGCGGCTGCAAGCCGCCAGAAGCAGCACACGTGCCAAGCATGCTGGAAAATGAACAGTCATGCTAGCTAGAGCACTACAGGACAAAACAGGACAACTGGCCATACGGTTAACTCGCGACTGGATCTCGCGACTTAGTCAAGCCGCGAGGTCAAGCCGCGAGCCACCCCTGTTTTGTAAAACCTGACGTTTCACATTCCTCTCCCACTCCAGTATAAATACCCCTATTACCCATGATTGAGAGAGAGCTTCCAGAGAGAATTTTGAGAGAGAAACCCTAAAGAAAAACCAGATTGTTTCACCCACAATCTCTACCTTAGAGGCTCTTCAAATTCCTCAACTCTCTTCCTCTCCATTGTCAAATCCTTGAGAGGCATTATACCAAACCTGGTTCTCACCATCATCATCACTGTGAGACAGTTGTTTGGATTACTGGGAAGCAGTTAGGAAGGAACCAATCTTCATTGGTTGATGCTACGGTCTAGTAGCGGAATCCGGGAAGCTAGAAAAGAAAAAGGTTCGGCGCAACCTCGTTGGAGCAAGAAGCTTGGAGGGCTTAGGTGCACTGGGTAGATTAGGTTTGGAGGGTCTATTGCTGTCCTTGTATCCCAACTATATTTTCTAGTGGATTGTTTACCGCTTGGAGGGCAGCGGAGAGGTTTTTTTGCCGAGGACTTCGGTTTCCTCTTCGATAACACATCGCGTGTTGTCTTTGTGTTTGCATCTTCCTTCCTCTCTATTTTTGCCTTTTTATTATTTGCTGTGGTTTTATTTTGTTATGGCTTAGATAGTTTTTAACCAATTTCATATTATAGCATATGTTAAGTTTCCGCACACTAGTTGTTTGACATATTGCTTGAATTGGTTAAGTTGTAATTTGGGGGTCTAAACGTTCAAAGGTGCTTTTACACGTTTTTGAACTTTCAATTGGTATCAGAGCGGGTACACTGCTATTGGTTTCATTACCATTGTGTGATCCTTGACTCCCTTTTGAGATGGATAGGTCTCAATCCCTAAATGCACCTCCATACTTTGATGGTAGTAATTATGCTTTTTGGAAGGTTCGCATGAGAGCTTTTCTGTGTTCTATTGATGAATCTGTTTGGGATGCTGTTGAGATTGGTTGGACCAAACCTGAGGAAGCCAAATCCTCATGGGATAAGGCAGCACTTGCTGCATCTAATGCTAACAGTAAAGCACTCAATGCTATTTTCTGTGGTGTGTCTCCAGATGAATTTCACAGGATTTCTCATATTACCGTTGCCAAAGAAGCATGGGAGATTTTGGAAACCACCTATGAAGGCACTAAGAAAGTGAAAGACACCAAGTTACAAATGCTGACCACTCGGTTTGAGGAGCTCAAAATGAGTGAGGATGAGTCTTTTGACTCTTTCTATGGGAAGCTAAATGAAGTGGTTGTCAGCAAGTTCAACTTGGGGGAGAAAACGGAGGATTCAAAGATTGTAAGGAAGATCCTTCGATCATTGCCGGAAAGTTTTCGTGCTAAAGTGACAGCAATTGAAGAGAGCAAGGACCTTGATGACATCAAAGTACAGAAGCTGGTTGGTTCTCTGCAGACTTATGAGATGTCGCTGCCCAATCAACGGAAGAGTAAATCTCTTGCTCTTAAGACCATTAATGAGAAGGTGGAAGATCAAGACTCATCGGGAGAAGATGTAGTTGACAAAGATGTTGCATACCTTGTCAAAAATTTCAGAAAGTTCTTGAAATTCAAAAATAATGGCAAATTTGATGATAAAAGAAAATTCCAAAGTTCTGGAAGGGAGAAAAGGGAATTCAAAAGGAAAGATGGAAAAGAATCCCAACCTACACAAGGTGTCACTTGTTTCGAATGTAACGGGCATGGACACTTTAAGAAGGAATGTCCGAATTATTTGAAATCGAAAGGTAAAGTGTATGCCACGACCTTGAGTGACTCGGATTCGTCTGACTCAGAATCTGAAGAGAGCTGTAATGGAGAGGGGAACTATTCGGCTTTTATGACTATTGCTCATGTTGAGTCTTCAGATGAGTTGAATCTGCTTGTACGAGACCTTGGAGAACATAGTGATGATGAATCACTAGGAATTGTTGAAGAATCAGATGCTGAAGAGGAAGAAAGCACAACAAATCTTCAAGAGAATTATAACTCACTCTTGGAGAAGTCAGGTGAGTACACAAGGGTGGCCAAGGCTGCTGTGAGAAAAATGAAGAAGGCTGAGGAGGACTACAAAAGTCTCCTAATCCGATATAGGGAGGCCAAATGTGAGATAGAAACACTGAATGGTGAGTTGTCCAAAGCTTACACAAAAGTGAGATTTCTTGAGAATGAGGTTGTGCAAGCGAATGCTAAAATAGAAAGGGTCACCACCAAGAAGCTAGATGATGTTATATCATCTCAAAAGAGCTTTTCAGACAAATCCGGATTGGGATATACCGGAGGAAGTAGTTCATCTGGAAATGTCACTAAAGAAGTGAAGTTTGTAAAGGCCAAAGATCCAGTTGTAGCTGACCTTACTGGTGAGAAGCTCGAGGTGGAGGAGAAGAAGAATGTGGTGAACCAACGGATGCTGAATCCCCGTAATCAATCTGTGGGCAGGTCTGAATCTCGTGCCAAGTCACGCCCACGACCACAAAGAGGTCCTAGAGCAACTTATGCGTGTCATTATTGCGGACTTCAAGGGCATACTCGACCAAATTGCCAAAAGCTGAGAGCAAAGAATAGTGCAACTCCTCAAAGGTCAGGAGGACCTAGAAATGATAGAAGAATTTGGGCAGGTGATCAATCTAGAGATCAGAATGGTGATCCCGGAATGATGAACGTGATGAAGATGATTGGTGCATTCACCAACTGCTTGGAAAGCTTCTCACGAAGGTTTGAAAGCCCTAACTCCCGTACCCAATCCTATATGGAAATCACCCCAAACGCAAGTGACGTGTGGGTGAGAAAGAGTACTCATGCATAAGCATTACAACATGTCCATGCATTAATGCTTCCTATGCTTTGTGACTGTGTTTGTTTGTTTTGCTTGCTATTTTTTGCTGTTGGTTGTTTGTTTGTCTTCTTGTGCATATTTTTAATTTTGTCTTATCAATCTTTTTGTTTCTTGTGTCAAAAATCCAAAAATCACATAAAAATTAGAAAATCAAAAAGCTTGATTGACATTGTTGAGTTTTTTTGTCTCAAAACTTGTTTTGCCTTGTACCTTTGTGCTAATGGCTTTGTGCATTTTCGAGCATTGCTTGTTTTCATGCACTTATATCACTGTGGGAAAAATCTTGAAATCTATGTGATTGTTGTAAATAGATCTTCAAACTTGTCATGAATGATTAGTGAATGGTTATGTTGATCTTGAGACATGCATAGACTTGTGTCTATATATCTTCCCACTATTTATTTTTGTTTTGCTAAAAAGAGCTCACCAAATGTAAATCTCCAAATGAAAAGAGATATTGAGCTGTAAAAGCCTGTCGCACATTCTAGTATTCGACTAGGAAAAAGGGTAAGCGACTTTATATTAAAGAAAATGTTTATTCAAAAAGCCAAAGGCTTGTTCATTAAAGTGAAATGTCAAATATCACTCTCACAATGAGAGATGATTGCCTCAAAAGATCAAAAAGATCAAATATTATGATTAAAAGTGGAGTCAAATGTAAAGCTCCAAGTTATGTAATCAAGTTTTGTGGGAGGTCATATATACATATTTCTATAATTGAGATGGGTCACATGATCTAGTGCTAATTGTGTATGTCTTGGTTGAATTGATCATTGAAGTTTCACATTAGACTAAGGACTATCTCATTGTTGATATCCACATACAACACACAAGTTTATGTTCAATAAATGCCATATTCATTTGTGTGATTGTACTTGATGAAATGTGTTTTCACATGCTCAATCTTTGTTAATTCAAGCACAAAAAGATTTTTGAGTGTTTTAGGTGTTTTTGGAAAGTATTTTGTTTGAAAAATCTGAAAATTTCAAAAATCCTGTTTTGCCCTGTTTTGGCGGCTCAGTCGCGGGTACGTCAAGTTGCGAGCCTCAGTCGCATATTCGCTGGTCATTGTTGCCGACTTGTTCACGAGTGGAAAGTCCAGTCGCGAGGTTCACTCAGAGATTTTCGTGGCTCAGCTCGCGACTCACTCGCGGGTAGACCTTCCAGTCGCGAAAAACACTTAGAAAATTTTTTTCAAATTTTTGTTCTTGAGTGCTTTGGCGGCTTGAGCTGGCGACTGTGTGGCGACTTAATCAAGTCGCGAAAAACGCATGTTTTGCAGAAACAGGAGCAGTTTTTAAACCTCTTTTCAGTTTTCCCTCGAACTTTTGTGACTGTTCATCTTCTCTCTAAACTTTCTCCTTTCCAAATACTCTGTGAATCCATTTTCAAACCTCATTGGTGCATCATTTCTTATCCAAATCATCAAGAAAAGGTATGGGTTTTTGCTTTCTCAATCTCATTTTCCCTTTTCCTGGTTATTTTTGCTACTGTTTGGATTGATATTGTGTTCGAAATACTTCTCTCTTGTGTAATGGGTATGGCGTGTCTTGTTTGATATTGTTCTCATCTGTTTTCATGTTGAGCGGTCACAATGTGATTTTCATTGTTCTGATATTTGCCTGCTGTTGAGTCTGAAAATATTTTCTTAAATGGGTTTGGTGTCTATTTGACTTACTCATTTCACTTGCTTGAGTATTAATGTTGGTTTTCGGTATTGGTTACTAAGTTTTATGATAACATAATGTATGTCTCTCAATCATGTGCTCTAGTGTGGATGATTGGTTTCTTCATGTTGAAATATTTTCCCTTGTTCATATCTCTTGCGGAGTGATTTATGTTATCTGCTCTAAATGATTCGAGTGCTGTATCTGTTTGCATATCATGGTCATGATAACCTGTCTCATTGACAGTTTTGTCAGTTGTTTTGTCTATCTATGTCTTTGTGCTCTATCACCATTTTGCTGCACCTGTTATTTTGTGATTCTTTGTATTGTTGGAAGTTTGGTTGGGTATGCACTATCTTCAGTTTGTGTTTATATATTTAAATTTTGTTTACACTGAATCATGTTGACATTTATCTTGTGTGGTATTGTTGTTTGGTTCTTTGCTGTGGGCCTGTTCTCTTGCAGATGTCTCGTCGATCTTCCAGTGGTAAAGACATTGTTGCTGACGACCCAGCAACACCAGTTGCTAAAAGGACTCGACTATCATCTCAGGCATCTCAAGATCCCAATGAGGATAGGTTCAGACTTCCGCTTAACTCACACGTCTACTCAAACGTGTTTGACAAGTCAACCACTATAGTGGAACGGGTGGTAGAGTTCAACACCTTAGGGACCACTTTCATCCCTCGGATCTTTGAGAAACGAGATTGGGCAAACTTGTTCGGGAACTTTGATGATCCAATGGATGAGCTGGTCAAAGAATGCTTCTCCAATGCAACTGATCTTGGACCTGAACTCATTTTCTGGGTCAGAGGAACAGAGTTTAGTGTTACCCCAGACTCCATCGCAGATCTTCTCGGCATCACCAGACCTCAGAATGTGAATATAACTCCTTACGATGAACGAAATCCAGAAGTTGGAGAAATTTTACAAATCCTAGGATACGATCATGAAGTATCCAGTGCAGGAACTTCCATCAGCACCGCAAAGTTTGAACCTGAGCTGACCACACTGAAGCTGATCATGTTCACCAATCTCTACCCACTGTCCAACACTACATTCATCAATCTTGGGAGAGCTCTATTTCTTTGTGACCTTATTACAGGAGCCCCCATTGATATATGTGCTCACATCTACTACACCTTGAGGAAGACCGCGTGTCGATCTGCAGCTCGAGGAGTTATTCCATTTTGCAGTCTCATCATGAAGCTCATTCTTCGTGAAGGCATTATTCCTCCTGCAGATGGAAAAATGTTGACTCGTCAACGTCTCATTTCCTTGTTCACTCTTCAAGCTAGCAGAAGTCACTCCTCTAAATCACCAAGGAGTGCTCACATCTCTCCGGTTACTCCATCTGCCCCTGACTCAGAGACACCTGCACATACCACATCTACATCACGTGCTGTTCCTGAAGCTTCACCGGCTGGTATTCCGCCAGCACAGACTGCTCCTCATACTGATAGAGTCGGCAGTGTACTTGAGCATATTCAGAAACGCGTTGATGAGCTTGTGGCATTGCTCTACTCCACAAACAACCATGTCCAAATGCGTCTCGAGACTATGGAGAATCAGCTAGATGATATTCAACGAAAGTTGGACGAGAGCCTTTAGCTATTCGTGACAAAAAGAGGGAGAGCATTCAGTAAGGGGGAGAAAAGTTCAAAGGGAAATGTGCATAGTGATAGGGGGAGTACACACATACTTTTGTCATACTTTTGTTTTTAGTCTTATCCTCTAAACTTATGGTTTTAGGTTTATGTTTGTTGGGTACTATTTAGTGTTTTTATGGTTTTGATACACTGTGTTTTGGTGTATAGTTGTTTCTAACTCATTACTTATACTCTTGGTTTAAACTTTAATATATTTTGATGATGTTATTCAGGATGTTTTTGTATTTTGTACCCATGTGCTTTTGTAAGCTTTTAGGGTGTATGTTTTATGCATAGTTTGTAGGCTTTATGGTATGTACCTTGCTTAATGCAGCCTTTATGCTATGTTAAAATCAGTACTTTAATCTAAATGTTCTGCATTTTGGTTTATGTACTGTCACTCTTGTGCCCTTGTAGGATTGTTCCTAGATGCATATGCCTCGTGTGTTATGCATTGGTTGAGTGTTGAGCATACAAGTGTCTTGCCTTGTGCTTGTTAACTTGTATGTCCTTGTGTTCATTCCAAGTGTGAATGAGCACTGTGATCACTACCTTGTGGTGTTCACTTGGTTGATCAAGCCATGGTTTGTTTCTTAACTCCATCTTTGCTTGATCACATTTTGCCTGTTTCATATGCATTTATAATTTTCTGCTTACAATGATCATGGTGTATTGTTGTGTTTCAGGAGTATTATGTTCATATGTTTCAAGTGCTTCACAGCTTCTAGAGTTAGGTGTGAGTGAGTTTTGTTCAACTGTTCCCAACTCACATGCTAAGTCTAGAGTCTGTTTTAGGGTTTTGTCACGGAATAGCCAACGGGGGAGATTGTAAGGTTGAATTTATTCAACCATCTAATTGGCTTTATTCCGTGCCAAATTTGCTTGTAATTCAGCATTTAGTAACCCTGTATTTAGGTGGGTTTGTTGTAAGGGTAGTGAGTGAGATAGAGTGAAGTTTGCTCAAGAGTGTGCAAGAAAACAGAGACTCGCGGCTGGGACTCGTGGGTGACTCGCGGCTGCAAGCCGCCAGAAGCAGCATACGTGCCAAGCATGCTGGAAGATGAACAGTCATGCTAGCTGGAGCACTACAGGACAAAACAAGACAACTGGCCATATGGTTAACTCGCAACTGGATCTCGCGACTTAGTCAAACCGCGAGGTCAAGCCGGGAGCCACCCCTGTTTTGTAAAACCTGACGTTTCACATTCCTCTCCCACTCCAGTATAAATACCCCTATTACCCACGATTGAAAGAGAGCTTCCAGAGAGAATTTTGAGAGAGAAACCCTAAAGAAAAACCAGATTGTTTCACCCACAATCTCTACCTTAGAGTCTCTTCAAATTCCTCAACTCTCTTCCTCTCCATTGTCAAATCCTTGAGAGGCATTATACCAAACCTGGTTCTCACCATCATCATCACTGTAAGACAGTTGTTTGGATTACTGGGAAGCAGTTAGGAAGGAACCAATCTTCATTGGTTGATGCTACGGTCTAGTAGCGGAATCCGGGAAGCTAGAAAAGAAAAAGGTTCGGCGCAACCTCGTTGGAGCAAGAAGCTTGGAGGGCTTAGGTGCACTGGGTAGATTAGGCTTGGAGGGTCTATTGCTGTCCTTGTATCCCAACTGTATTTTCTAGTGGATTGTTACCGCTTGGAGGGCGGCGGAGAGGTTTTTCGCCGAGGACTTCGGTTTCCTCTTCGATAACACATCGATGTGTTGTCTTTGTGTTTGCATCTTCCTTCCTCTCTATCTTTGCCTTTTTATTATCTGCTGTGGTTTTATTTTGTTATGGCTTAGATAGTTTTTAACCAATTTCATATTATAGCATATGTTAAGTTTCCGCACACTAGTTGTTTGACATATTGCTTGAATTGGTTAAGTTGTAATTTGGGGGTCTAAACGTTCAAAGGTGCTTTTACACGTTTTTGAACTTTCAATCTGTGTTTTCTCCTTCATCAATTCTGCAACCTAGCTCTAGATTTGGAATCTATTATGAGTCATCCACAACTTCCCAAAGAGCAAAACTTAATATATATGGCTCTCTCAACATTTGAATGTGGTCTCAAGCAATCTGAGAAGAAGCTGAACGATCTACGGAAGGATGTTAATAAATTTCAGGCATTTTTTTCATTCAAACTACATAATATGGATGGTGTAATTGAAAATATGATTGCCAAATCATGGAAGTTCGAGTGAAAGGTTTGAGGCTCAATTTCCCTGTTCTTTTAATGTCAAAAGCTCCGATGCAAAGGTTAAGAAGGTGAAAAGATTAATCATACATTCATAGATTAGATATAAATTTCTGATTTGTAGCCCTATTTGATATTGTGGGATTTGTTTAGTTCTGTAGGTACCTGTAAAAACCGTTTGTTAGTTGTTTGGAGCTGAGATTTAAACCCCAAATTGTAGTTGGTAAAATGAATTGAATTGTAAACTAGTGCCAAATAAACATGTTTTTGATAATCGTAGATAGTTGATGATGAATTTGAATTCTGGTTTGCTCCCTCCTCCCCTTATTATTGTGTGTTTTGCTTGAAGTCCACAACTTAGTTGAAAGATTAAGTAAACTTTTGTAAAAGTTTCTTTGATTATTTTTAAGGGCTGAACTTTAATGGGAATATTGTTTGTAAATTTGGGAATATTGATGAAAGTGTTCAGCTCTCCTCGTGTAGGAGTTCTCTCTCTCGACTAAGTGCGAGCTTTCTCCATCCCTTAGTTCGCTAAGGGTTTGCCTTTTCCTTTTTCTTTTCTGTGGGATAGGTTCTGTCGAAGCATGGCTGATGAGGTGATAAATGGATTAGAGAATATGAGGCTGACAATGGAAGAAGAAGAAGTGATAACCATATCCGATGTGGGTCGAAAGGAGGAAATTGAGAGTTGTGCCCTCAGTCTGGTTGGTAAATTCCTCACATGCAAACCGTTCAATAAACGGGCTGCACAAAACACGTTAAGGCGGGCATGGAGTCTAGAAGAAGGGGTGCAAATCATTGAAGTAGGTTCTAACCTATTCCAATTTAAGTTTAGCCGTGAATTTGACTTGGACAGAGTGCTGAACGAGGGTCCTTGGTCGTTTGACAATCAAGTGCTCATGCTGCGAAGATGGCAGCCCGGCATGACTGCGGCAAATGTGAAGTTTGAGTCGGTGGCCCTTTGGATACAGATCTGGGGGGCGCCCTTTGACATGTCCTCATCCAAGGTTGCTGCCGAGATTGGGAGTAGATTGGGGGAGGTAGTTGGGGTGGAAAAACGAAAGGTGAGGGAAGGGCAGAACCGGTTTATGCGTGTTAAGGTTGCTGTCCCTTTATCAAAGCCATTGAGACGGGGTGGTTTCATAGGAGGTTCGGACGGACAACGTTCTTGGGTCAGTTACAAATATGAGCGTCTTCCCCTATTTTGCCATTTTTGTGGACTCCTGGGCCACGACCTGAAACACTGTGCTGAGTACTACGCACGAAGCAAGAATGGGAGTGAAGTGTTATGCCAATATGGTGAATGGATGAAATCAGCAGGGAGTCGGGCTCGTTCACCGATGAGAATGGGATCTAACAAGCATAGTGGTGACAGGAATGAAGGCGGGGCTGGAGAGGTTAACTTGGAGCGAGCAGCGGCGATGGAAGCAAAAAACCAGGCGAACCCTACTGTGGCTAACGGTTACGGGTTTGGAAAGGAAGTTAATTCTGGAAATTCTCCGGATTTTATGGAGGTTGATGCCATAACGGAAGGAATTATTATGGAAGGGTGTGGGCATTCAGTTTCAGTTACTGAGGCAGAGAAGTTAATTCCTAGCAAAGGGATTTTGTCAAATGAGCTGGCACCGAATCAAGTGGACGGGGTGACTAATAGGTTTGATGATTCTCACGTGGAGTCCAACATGCAGAACGGGCTTCAAGTTTCAAAACCAAAGCCCACTTGGACTAGACTAGTTCGGATGGAGTGTGGGCCGAGCATGATTAAACAAGTAACTAGCAAACCGTTGTTGGGCAAGAGAGGAGTATAGGAAGCTGACCTTGTAGCAGATACAACAAATATTGAAAAGTGTGGGAAGCGTGGGAGACTGCAGGAAGAGGAAGAAAACAATGAAACGGCGAGGGTGCAGGAGCATCCTTGCCGAGCACAATGAAACTATTAAGCTGGAATTGCCAAGGACTTGGGAACTCTTGGACAGTTCGTAGCCTTCACAAAATAGTGAGGGATCATGTTCCCAAAGTGTGTTTCTTAATGGAGACACGCCTAGACAGAGATGGTTTCGAGTATCATTGTACAGAATTACCTTTTCAGAATAAGTTTATTGTGAAGAAGCCCACTGGGGGAGGAGGCTTGGCTCTTATTTGGAAAGACGAGGTTAGACTGGAAGTTATTAATTTCACTGAGCACCATATCCTAGCTAGAGTTGTTGAGGAGGATGGTTTTGCATGGATGCTTACTTGCTTCTATGGTTGGCCTGAAGCAAGTCAGAAACATAAATCATGGGATCTTCTCAAGCATTTACAGTCATTTGTTGATCGTCCGTGGTGTTGTGTAGGGGATTTTAATGCTATTCTCAACTCCTCTGAAAAACAAAGTAGATTTCCCCCTCCGTTTAAACAAATGGATGATTTTCATAGTACATTGGATGATTGCAAATTGGCGGATTTGGGTTTTGTGGGCTATCCTTTCACTTGGAATAACAAAAGACCGGGGTTGGAAAACACTAAGGAGAGGTTGGATAGAGTGGTGGCTAATACGGGGTGGAGGAAAAATTTCAAGAAAGTTTGGTCACTCACCTATTCTCTCATGCTTCTGATCATAGACCAGTTTTGCTACATGCTCGGTCTATACTGAGATACCGGGGTAGAAACACAAGAGCATTCCGGTTTGAAGAGGCTTGGTTGACCCAAGATGATTGTGAGATGGTCATTAGGGAGGCATAGAGGCTAGCAGGAAACATGGAACCAGGGTTGCTGGGAGTTAAGGAGAAAATTAGCAAGTGTGGTTCGGATTTGCAGGCTTGGGGTGATTCTAAAACCCACCCAAATGAGGTGGAAATTAAGAGAATCCAAAAAAGGGTTGAGGAGTTGAGCATGGCCGACCCAACAGTGGAGAATAGAGATAAGTTCCTGGCTGCAAGTAAAAGTCTTGATGACCTGCTACTTAAACAGGAAATTTACAGGGCATAAAGGTCAAGGGTCTCTTGGTTGAAGTATGGAGACAGAAACACTAAGTATTTTCATTCCAAAGCCTCTCAAAGGCGGAGGAGAAATTTCATCCATGGGGTTAGAGATCAGAATAATGACTGGGTGGAGGAACTAGAGAGGGTTGTAAGTGTGGCAATTGAGTATTTTGAGAATATTTTCCGATCAGGTACATGCCAAAGAATGGAGGAATGTCTCAATGCAGTGCAACAAAAGGTGACCTCTGATATGCAAGAAACCTTGTCCAGGGAATATAGTGCAGAGGAAGTGAAAGCGGCATTGTTCCAGATGGGACCAACAAAGGCGCCTGGACTAGATGGTATGAATGCTCTTTTTTACCAGAAATATTGGCATATAGTGGGTGATGATGTGACTGCAGCTGTTTTAGATTTCCTGAATTCTGGTTCTATGATTCCTAACATTAATTTTACTCATATCATCCTTATCCCTAAAGTGAAATCTCCTGAAAGAATGTCTGATTTTAGGCCTATTAACCTTTGTAACGTTAGTTATCAAATTATTTCTAAAGTTATGGCTAACAGATTGAAACAGATTCTTCCTCAGTTGACTGCTTCCTCTCAAAGTGCTTTTGTACCAGGCAGACTGATTACTGACAATGTCCTGGTTGCATATGAGACCTTGCATGCCATGCATTGTAGGAGAACAGGCAAGAAAGGTTCTTTAGCTATGAAGTTGGATATAAGCAAGGCGTATGATCGAGTTGAATGGGATTTTTTGAAGGGCATAATGACCAGGCTGGGTTTCTCCCATGATTGGATTGACAGGGTGATGTGCTGTGTGTCTACACCTTCTTTCTCAGTGTGTATCAATGGCAAAGCCTATGGAAGAATTTCACCATCCAGGGGTCTTCGCCAAGGTGACCCATTGTCACCCTATTTATTTCTGTTGTGTGCAGAGGGGTTTCAGCTTTGCTAGCCAGAGTAGAAGAGGAGGGGCGACTTATTGGAGTGGCAGTTTGTAGAAGTGCACCCCGAATTTCCCATCTCCTTTTTGCAGATGACTCTCTACTCTTCTGCAAAGCGTCTCAGGAGGAAGTGCAGTGTGTGACAGATATTCTCCAGCTTTATGCAGATTCTTCTGGCCAATGTATAAATTTTGAGAAATCATCTATTTATTTCAGTAATAATACAGATGATGACCGGAGAGATTTCATAAAAAATATGTTGGGGGTCAAGGAGGTGAACAGGTTCGAATCATATTTGGGGCTGCCTACTCTTATTGGTAGATCAAAGTATCAAGCCTTTTCTTTTTTGAAGGACAGAGTTTGGAAGAAGATGCAAGGTTGGAAAGGGAAGCTGTTTTCGAGAGCAGGCAAAGAAGTTCTTATTAAAGCTGTAGCTCAGTCCATTCCCACATACACTATGGGAGTGTTCCTTTTGCCGGCTAAACTTTGCAATGAGCTTAATGCTCTATGTGCAAGGTTTTGGTGGGGTCAAACCGGGGAAGAGAGGAAAATTCACTGGATTGGGGGGTTCTAACTACATCAAAAAAGGAAGGTGGAATGGGCTTCCGTGATTTGAAGGATTTTAACTTGGCTATGCTTGCCAAGCAAGGGTGGCGATTGATTCAAGATAAAGACTCCTTGCTTTATAAGTGTTTTAAGGCACGGTATTTCCCTCGATGCACCTTCTTAGAGGCTATGGATGTGCCTAATAGCTCCTATGTGTGGAAGAGTTTAATGGCAGCCCAACCAATTCTTAAAAAAGGTTGTTGTTGGAGAGTGGGAGATGGGGCTACAATTAAGGTCATGGTGGACAAATGGATTCCGAATCATGTCACAAATCGGGTGCTTCATCCATCGGTTGAGGAGGAATGGGAGTGGAGAGTTTCTGACCTTATAGATTGGAGGACGAACACTTAGGATCGTGTGATGGTAGAGGCTATTTTCATAGCTCTGATGCAGAGGCTATTCTCCGTATTCCTTTAAGTCGTAGATATGTGCCTGATATGGTTTTTTGGTTGCATACCAAAGATGGGGACTACTCGGTCAAATCAGGTTACCACATTGCAAGATTATTAGCCAAGCAGGATGCTGATTTGGGTGAAAGCTCAAGGGAGGTGATGGGTAGTTCTATATGGGCGAAGCTGTGGAAGCTCAAGATCCCGAATAAAATTAGAATTTTTGGCTGGAGAGCTTGCATGGACATCCTGCCGATCCGGTCTAATTTAGCTCGTCGTAAAATTCTAGCTGATGACAGATGCGGAGTGTGCCTACAGGCGAAGGAATCCGGGTATCATGTCTTGTGGGAGTGCGGGTTAGCCCAAGATATCTGGGCTGGTAGTTCACGCCGACTGCAAAAAGGAGTGCCTGGCTTGGATGATATGGTGCAACTGGTTGAGTATATGCAAAACCGTTTAACGGATGAGGAGTTGGAATTTTTCTGGGTTCAATGCTGGTTTATTTGGAACCAACGTAATGCCATCGTACATGGAGGAGTTATTCAAGAACCTGGACGTCTAAATCAGAGAGCCAAAGATTTCTTAGATGAATTCCGGGCTGCCCAGCTTCGTTTATCTGTTTCGGGTACACATACTGTTGTCCAGAAATGGCGTCCTCCATCTGGATCATCATACAAATTGAATTTCGACACAGCTGTGTTCTCTGATACAAGTTCATTTGGATTTGGCGCTGTGATCCGTAACAATCTGGGGGAAGTTATGGCTGCTATGTCAGCCAAAGGACCGAGTGTGGTGGACAGCGAGGAGGCAGAGGTACTTGCTTGTCGGAGTGCGCTGGAGTTTGCTGTGGATATCGGATTTGAGGAGCTGATGATTGAAGGTGACAACTCTACGGTCATAAGGTGTTTATCTTCTATACGGGCTTTTCGTTCTAGGCTGGGAAATGTTTATGCAGACATCCACGTTTTGGCTGCTGGTTCCAGATGTAAGTCATTTTCTTGTGTTAAACGTGAAGCCAACTTAGCTGCTCACTCCTTAGCTAGATATGCTAGGTTTATTGATGGGAACATGTTTTGGATGGAGGAAACTCCACCTCCTGCTATTGAGGCTGTGTATTTGGACTCTGTTTCTTTGAATGAATGAATTTCTATTGGTCCGGTTTCAAAAAAAAAAGCATAACAACAAAAGTGTCCCACCTATATCATTTCAAAAATGTGAAAGAAGAGAGAATTTGGCCAATATTCTATCTAGGTTGCACGGACACGCCATTTTTGGCGTCGTGTTCGTGTCCGACACGTGTCGGACACCGGAACGGGGACGACGCACCAGATTCCAATGTCCGACGGTGTCCCTTTTTTTTTTTTTTTTTTTTTTTTTTTTCCACTTCTCTGACACAGCTCCGACACGACGCCAACACGGTTCCGACGCGTCCGACATGCCAGCAGTGAAAAAAAAAAATTCACAGATTTTGACCGGTGGACTTACCAATACCATTGATTTTGTGATAACCTTAAAATAATAAAGCAAGTTTAGAGTCTCTTAGACTGAAAGTTGAAACCACATCTCAAGTTCTTCTCAACCCACCCTCCCTCTGTCCCTTGCCGGAGTTAGATCGGGCCGATCGGCGAGCTCCGACGTCGACGCCGTGCCCTCTATCCTTTGTCCCTTCCAATCTCTCTCTCTCTCTCGGCGCGAACTGATCTCTTGATTCTCTTCTCTGTTCTCTCTCTTTTTTTTTTTTCCCTTCTTTCTTTCTGATATTAATTTTGGTGAATGTACTGTTACTCACTTATTTATAATGCGTTTTTTTTTTTTTTAATTGCTGTTGTGGCCTATGGGTGCCTTCTGTCCTATATATATATATATATATATATTTTTTTTTTTTTTATATTAGTTATAACTTATAAATTTGTTTTTGTGTGTCCTGCTATAGTTTTATTTATTTATTAAAGTTAAATATTGTTGGTGATTTTACTAAAATGAATACTTAAAGTGTTTGAAGATTTTATGCCTAAATATAAAATTTAATTAATTATTTAACTGTCATGTCCCCGTCGTGTCGTGTCCTTATTTTTCAAAAATTGCCGTATCCCCATGTCTGTGTCTGTGTCCGTGCAACATAGTATTCTATTGGTTCAGTTCAAAAGAATATTGCAAATTGGCTTAGAGTTTGACAGAGTATTTGATATGTAGGGTCAATCTTGGAAGGACCGGAATTTTTGAATTTTCTTCTCTTATGCTAAGTGGAACTCACTGGCATGTTACTAATCCCCCAAATGAACTTTTATGAAGCTTAACTGTGATATAAAGGAACCTGTGCGCATGAACCGAAGTATCAAAGTAGTGTCAGACTGAATTCTAGGTACAGCTTAACCAATGGTGAAACTACACATCGAAACGCAGCAGTTTGCAAGGAAAATGCAGTAAAAACATTTTCCTCTTCTTTGTAATGAATTCTAAGGAGCAGCACCATACCAAATCATGTTCTGCATTTACCCTTTCTCAAAACACATTCCTCAAATGTGCACCA
The DNA here is from genome assembly GCF_001633185.2 of Quercus lobata. Lineage (NCBI taxonomy): Eukaryota > Viridiplantae > Streptophyta > Magnoliopsida > Fagales > Fagaceae > Quercus > Quercus lobata. The sequence goes on along the minus strand of NC_044908.1, from coordinate 49,421,006 downwards.
CCCACCCACACAACTGCAGCTTGTTGCCTTTATAAGCTGTTATTTCTCATGCATAATAATGTGGATTTTCAATTTGAATAATGTCTTGCTTTACTTGTCTATAATATTGCCATTGGGAATTGAGGGTGTGACTAAATAACCATGTAGTTTTAAGAGCCCAAATTCCTGAGGAAAGACATGGTTATGTACCACTCAAACATAAAGGATAAGCAAGGACCATGCTGCATGCCCTCTTTTTCCAGCCTATCTTAGATCACCAAGAGTCTTAACTCCTACACCAGTTTATACTTATAGGTTAAGACTTCATCATAGAGAGCCATAATCCTCTAAGCCTTCGAACCAACAGGTGGCTGATTGAGTTGTTATTTTTGCAGTAGTGGCCCATATGGCCATATCCCTTTGCGCCTTTGTTCTTGACTTATCACTAGGACATACAGCCCAATCAGGAATGACAAAATCTGCCGCAAATGTAACAAAACTCAGATAGTCTTCCGAACTTTTACACTGAATCCATAATTTGGTTTGGGGGATTTTGTGTGTGTGCGTGTTTGATTGCTACTAATTGATAATGTCAAATGCAATTGTTTGACCTCTAAAAAATGACAAGTGATAGTTACCCACTATATGTATAGGATACAGTTGAGATCATGTTAATTTTCACCATTTAGTAATTATAACTAAAATCGTGTTTCCAAAACACAATTTCACAGTTATAACATGTATGATTGTATGTAACACATGTGCAACGATAATTTTCCTCTAAAAACATTGTTTTGGGCTTTCGTCCCACCAATGTGCATATCTCTCTCTCTCTCTTTCTCTCTTATTTTTTAGCCAAAAAGTAAAAATATCGTTCTTATTGTTTTTTAGAAAATAAAAATTAATGAGCATTTGAATCATGATGGGGAATATGGGTAGCTAACTGGCCATGGATTGGGTTTAAGACCTGAACCGGTTGACAAGTGAATGACCCATAATTAGCATGTTGTAATATCAAACCAAAAGAAACACTAGAAAGGAGTCGGCTCCTTTTTCTTTATTTTATATATATATATATATATATATATATTTATATATTTTATCTCTCATGGTATTGTGAGTGCAACTTTTTGATGATGGGAGGTTTTTTTTTTTTTTTTTTTTTTTGGGGAGGTGGGGGGTTGGGGGGCTAGATGTGAAGTTCTAATTTCATGAATAAGGGTTATTAGTAATTTCCTGACCTAATCACACTGAAACATGATCCGGAAAAATCATCATGTTTATTACTACAAGGTCTACAACATGTATAAAATAAAAAAATTTCATGTACTATTTGCCTTCATTCGCACCAGCTCGTATTAAAATTTTTATCTATTTTAATATAAGAACTTAATTTTTCTATTTTACCCAACCATATTTCAAAACATCCCACATAGATTATCTATTCAACCTTTTATTTTATTTAAATAATCATTTTTTATTCTTTATTGTTATTATTATTATTATTATTACCTTTCCTTTGTTTTCTAAGCAAACAAACAGCAACTCAACCCAAATCTCCATCCAAATCAAACCCACTAATCAACCCAATCCATGTCCACAGCAACTTCCTGCTTTTCCTTTTAATGTTCTTCACTCTTCCATTGAAGACCCAAAGCTCTACTAGGTTAGCTAAGATTATATCGACAATAGAAGGTTCTCATGGGCTTTTTGTCAAACACCTAGGCAACAAAGTGAACCGATACATTTTCTTTGATTAGTCACACTTACTCATGGTCAAATCACTAAACACTTCAGTGGCAATGCAAAAAAGGCATGAAGTATGACCACCAAGTTCTTTTCTTTTTTTTTTTTTTTTTCCCTCGAAGGTAGACACAACACAAAAAAACCTCAAACTAAATAAAGGTTTTGTCACCTTCAATGATCTAGCGGCAGCAAACCCCTCTTTCAATTTTAATGAAAACCCAGATGGAAAATGGTGCCTTTGTTAGCTAGGCATAGTCCGTTGGGTCTGGTAAGTCTAGTCATGGATGTGGTGACTCAATTTTAAAGGTGAGGCAAGGCAAAAAGAACACTAGCCTTGCCACTGTGCAAATTGATTCTATAGAAGAAATGAGGCGGCATGGTCAACAAACGTTAGCTTGGCTTAGGATTTGAGCTTTTGCCAATGATTGAATCTCAAATGGCAATGTTAGGTTTAGGATTTAAACAGTAGTGTTGTTGGTAACTTGGGATTCAAGAGGAGATAGATAAAGAATATAGTTAAGGAGAGAGGAGCATTTGATGGATGGTGGAGAAGTGAGAGAAAAACTCATTAAAAAATGAAAATACACATCTACAAGCTGTATTTGGAGTGTATTTTTGCATTTTAATAGTTTATATGTTAGTTATGTTTATACATATTATTATCATTTTTATTCTCACAAAGTTCCATTAGAATAAGTTTTCAACAATAATAATCATATTTATGTTTATTTAAATTATTGGTTATGTTGTTAACAACATGGATTTTGACAATGCAATGCAATGTATGTAGATGGGGTTGCTTATATAACTAGATAAACAATATCAAAAAAATTATTTAAATAAAATAACAAAATGATGATGATCAATATTAGTCAAAATCCCTCTTGAAACATTTTTCAAATACAATAAGAGTTCAAGTCTCTAAAAATCTTTTGATGATTGATGTTTTGTTAAAGATATATTTATATAATATGATTGATTGTATTTTTGCCTAATAAGTTGTTATTGTTCTTATTAATAGTAGGGGAGAATTTATTGCATTAGAAATATCATATTTGTCAAGGATGTCCTACTGTCTTACGTCATGATTCATTTTTTTTTTTTTTTAATTGGATACATGGTTAGATTAAAAAATTTCTTCACATTTTATACTCTGTTAGTTTTGCTACATCCTGCGTTTATATTTTGTTTCACATTTTACATGTTAGTTTCTCATAAAAATTGTAAAAAGAATTTCATATTAAGTATGTAGTAGTATGAATTTATATTTAGATTTCATTATACAAAGACCATATGAGAGAACTCCTAAAGACTAGGACAACCCAAACGTGGAAATTACTAATTTCCTCAACAATCCCTCCCTTAAACTGATGTTCCGAGAGAGAGAGAGAGAGAGAGAGAGAGAGAGAGAGAGAGAGAGAGAGAGAGAGAGAGAGAGAGAGAGAGAGAGAGAGAGAGAGAGAGAGAGAGAGAGAGAGAGAGAGAGAGAGAGAGTACTAATTCAATTCATAAAGTATTTATTTTATTTTTATTTTCTAGTTTGGCTAGAACCTCATTATAGGATTTGTTGCCATCCAAGTTATTGTACTAATTCAATTCATAAAGTATTTATTTTATTTTTATTTTCTAGTTTGGCTAGAACCTCATTATAGGATTTGTTGCCATCCAAGTTATTGCCCAACTAATATTAGTTCTGAAGATGTTTGTGGTTTGTTGTTATGAGAAATTATCTTTTATTACTTAACTAGTGTGTAATCTGCACAATGCAAATGATACTTTTATTTATTTATTTAGAATCATTATACTTTCATTTAGGCCAATATTTATTATTGATCTATAAAAATTACTATGTACAAACATAACGAACATAAAATATTTGAACTTGATTTATTTTGAAAAAATCATCATGTTTACTAAAAAAATAAAAAAATAAAAATCATGAATAAAAATAATGAATAAACATAACAAGTATTATGTATATTTCATATTTTCAACATGTCATATCATGATTTAAGACAATAATATTGAATAAAGTTTTCTTTAGGATGCTACTAACTTTTGGAGAGAAACCCTTCAAATTTTGCCAAAATCGTTTTTTTAGATGTGAATTTTGAAAATCTAACCATTGAATTGTATGTTATTTATATTCTTAACACATACATTAAATTTTGTTTAAATCGGATGTTATTTGTTATTTAATTAATAAACTTATTTTTATTCATAATTTTAGACTACAAAAACATAAAATTTAAACACTTGATTGATGTTATAGCTATTTATCTTTGAATTTCGTCAAAGTTTGCAAGCATGGAAGATATAATAAAAATATGTAATCCAACAGTTAGAGCAATTGCATCCGTGTGTGCAAAATAGAAAAATCAATAAGTTTTACACATTTTTTCTTTAAAATTGCCCACATTAGTGGGTCTATAATACTCTTCATATGCAAAATTGCTACAATAACTGTGTTAATATACATAGTTATTGTAGCTTTGCATTTTAATATTTTATTAATTTTTTCTCTCACCATCAAACCTCTACACTCTCTCTCTCTCTCTCTCTCTCTCTCTCTCTCTCTCTCATCAATCTGTCCACCCATCGCCACAACCCAGCACCATCCAACCACCACCACCACAATATTACAATAAAAAATAATCCAACCTCAAAATCAATGAAAAATCAAACACACACACACAAGCACTAATAGAGATAGAGAGAGTATTGTTGCGAACTTGTGATTGTGGGTCAATGCTTGGAGGTCGACTAGAACATGTCTTGGTGCTTGTGAAGGAAGTTGGTGTTTATGGGTTAACTGGAACAGTTTTTGTGCTTGACACTGCTTGTGGAGATAGATGCTTGTGGCGGCGTGGGGTTTGAATAGTAGGAGAGGCGGTCTGGCCGTAAGGGAGAGAGGGAGAGGTGATCTAAGCAAAGGAGAAGAAGAAGAAATAGCTAGGGGTGGCAACTGAGACATAGGAAAGAGATTGTGGGTTTGGATGAGAGAGGGATGAGAGAGATTAGATCTGATGAGTTTGCGTGTTTACCGTGAAAGGAGAGAGAGAGAGAGAGAGAGAGATATTAAATGAAAATATTAAAAAAAATGATAAAACTGATTATTTAAATAAGATAAAGGTGTATAATAGATAAACTGATGTGGATACTTTTGCAAAGTGGTTGTGTAAAATAGAAAAAGTGGGTTCTTAGTGTAAAATAGACATAAAATTTTAGAAAAACTAATGTTAATGCTCTTAGATTTTCAAAATTCACATCCAATAAAAAAATATAGAAATAATTTGAAAGATTTCTCTCCAAATTAGTTTGGAGAGAAACTTTTTCCCATAATTTGGGTGAGTTAAAATTAATTCGTGAAGAGGGATTTTTAACTATTGAATCTCAACACAAATGTTTTTTTTCTTTTTTTTTTTATATATGGTCATTGGATGCCACAACCACAAATTTCTTCCTATCTTTCCACGTAGCATCCAGATTCAATTAAATCCACCCCAATTTACACTTGCAAGCTCCAAACAGTGGTTAATTCATTTTGATCCCATTCGAATAAACTATAGTTTTTTTCCCCTTTAGAGCTACAGTAAACTCTTAAAGATAGAAGTTTACTATTCATAGATTGCAAAATGTTTTAGATATAGCACCATCATTGCAGCATGGTTTTTAGTATTTGAGGTGCTAAAAATAGTAATTTGGTATTTTAGCATCATCAATGCTAATGCTCTTAGTAAGGCTTGAAATACTATTGTCATTTGGCTTAACTGATAATAGAATTTTATAAGAATTTTAAAAATGATTATTAAAGGTTAGGCACAATTCATTATCTCATAATCACTTTTAAGGTTTTTGACAGGCCTTTTTTTTTTTTTTTTTGTAATTTAGAGGGAAAAAAAAAAAAAAAAAACAAGAAAATTGATGGAACAAAACTCTTTATGTATGAAATCCGATTTGGGTGCCCTGTATTTATCCATTTTTTAATACTCTATATATATCCTTTACTACAGTAGTCAAACTGTAACACCCCAAACCCATACCAAGGATTTAGATGCACAACCTGTCTTAGAAATACTCAACAATAATATAATGGAACAGAGCGTAATTAAATATCCACAAATAGACTTCAAATAATCAATATCTTTCCCATGAAATCCATAAAACAAAAACTTTAACAATAAAGTCTCCAAATACAATCTCAAAGAGTGCCACAAATGCCAACCTACTATCCTAAGAAATATACTAAAACAATCCCTCAACTAACATAGCTCCAAAAGAAGTCTTCAATCTATGTCTCCAATGATCTACCACCAAAAGATATTCCACTGCTCTAATCTGAAAGGGTGGAAAAAGGGGGGTGAGCTAGAAGCCCAATAAGAGGCTACATAACATGAGGATGTCTTTCAAAACAAAACATTAGTATCGTTAACAAAATATAGTCTTTACAAAACCTTTACTATAATATTGTAATCAATAAATAAAATAGTAACCACTTTAATTGGCCAAAATACACTAAATAGGTAGAAACAATTTATTATAACAATAAACAATCTTTTTCCACTTATAACGATCAGTAACAATAAAATAGTAATTCGATATGGAAAACATTAGTCATTAGCCAGACAAAGACATAAGCTGCTAAACACTCGGTGGGTGATTCCCATGGGGAACAATAACACTAACCTCAGAGAGGCAACACTGGCTCTAAAGAGCAAACAATAACACTACACCACACCACAATAACACTACATTGGCCAAAGGCCAACACTTAACCCTATGTTGGCAAAGGTTGCAGACTGTCTAACTGACTATTTGAAAACGTTCTTACATTATTACAATATTGTCAATACCAATCATATATCATATAACAAATACTTTCTCAAAAATATAGTTTTGAGTCATTCATAACATATACAGTTTCAAGGTAATACTCAAGAAATAATAAAATTCAATTATGTGTACAAAGTATTGATAATGGTATGAGTTTTTGAAAACTTCTCTTTTGCAATATGTATATATATAAATATATTTTTACCAAAAATATATATAAATATACACGCCTTGAGAGACGTCATGTTCTGAAGTCCGCTTACTTCAAATCACCAAAACACGATAGATCTCAACTATCCAAGCCGATGTCACTTGAACCTAAAACACAAATAGATGATTTTACCGTGTTAAGCCATACTTACACTATTTACATAAACCAATCATGCTATCCCTCTTCCAAAATCACATATGGACCTTCATACAACATACTTACATGTCAGATCCTAACAATGTTTTTAACCAAAGGCCTATCATTAGTATTTAACACTTTACCATCAGATCTGAAATTATCCACAAGCATTAGTATTACTTACATCTCATGATAGTCTATTTAAATTGGATATAGGGAATTCGATCTCAATTGGGGTACCGATATCATGTAATCTTATGACTCACCATGAAAGTTCAAAAACGTGTACAAAAACACCTTTGAACGTTTAGACCCCCAAATTACAACTTAATCAATTCAAGCAATATGTCAAACAACTAGTGTGCGGAAACTTAACATATGCTATCATACGAAATTGATTAAATACTATCTAAGCCACAACAGATTAAAATCCACAGCAGATAAATAAAAGGCAAAGATAGAGAGGAAGGAAGATGCAAACACAAAGACAACACGCGATGTGTTATCGAAGAGGAAACCGAAGCCCTCGGCGAAAAACCTCTCCGCCGCCCTCCAAGCGGTAATCAATCCACTAGAAAATATAGTTGGGATACAAGGACAACAATAGACCCTCCAAGCCTAATCTACCCAGTACACCTAAGCCCTCCAAGCTTCTTGCTCCAACGAGGTTGCGCCGAACCTTTTTCTTTTCTAGCTTCCCGGATTCCGCTACTAGACCGTAGCATCAACCAATGAAGATTGGCTCCTTCCTAACTGCTTCCCAGAAATCCAAACAGCAGTCTCACAATGATGATGATGGTGAGAACCTGGTTTGGTATAATGCCTCTCAAGGATTTGACAATGGAGAGGAAGAGAGTTGAGGAATTTGAAGAGTCTCTAAGGTATAGATTGTGTGTGAATCAATCTAGTTTTTCTTTAGGGTTTCTCTCTCAAAATTCTCTCTGGAAGCTCTCTTTCAATCGTGGGTAATAGGGGTATTTATACTGGAGTGGAGAGGAATGTGAAACGTCAGGTTTTTACAAAACAGGGGTGGCTCGCGGCTTGACTAAGTCGCGAGATTCAGTCGCGAGATAACCGTATGGCCAGTTGTCCTGTTTTGTCCTGTAGTGCTCCAGCTAGCATGACTGTTCATCTTCCAGCATGCTTGGCACGTGTGCTGCTTCTGGCGGCTTGCAGCAGCGAGTCACCCGCGAGTCCCAGCCGCGAGTCTCTGTTTTCTTGCACACTCTTGAGCAAACTTCACTCTATCTCACTCACTACCCTTACATCAAACTCACCTAAATACAGGGTTACTAAATGCTGAATTACAAGCAAATTTGGCACGGAATAAAGCCAATTAGATGGTTGAATAAATTCAACCTTACACACCATGCTATGTACATCAATTTGACTCTTTACTCTCTACATATATATATATATATATATATATATATATATAAATACCTGCCATGCCACTTAATTAAGTCATAACACAGAAACTTCAAGAAATCTTATACCATCAACTTAGAGATATCTTGCACCATGTAATATTGTAATATAAACTCTACTGTATGGAGATAAACAACACGTATCTTTAACCTATGATACCACACACAATCAATAATCAGCTTGTTAATGGTTACCTTGATGTTGTCTATGTCAAGTTTGGCAATAACCCTTTTTGCCGTAGCTTTTTAGCATCGAGTGTCTCTCTCTCCCTTTCACATGACTGACGTAAAAGACTAAGTATATATATATATATATATATATCTCTAAAATAACACTCCAAATCAAGGTTATTTAGATGGGCTAAAACTCTAAAGAATTCCAATAACACTTAAACTCCTAATCCAAATAGGTTTTAGTCTCTTATCCTAGTCCTAAAATAATAAGGAGACTAAAAGTTAAATATGAATAATCCACAAAATAACTCTCACATTACATCTTTTATTTATTTTCTTTGTAGATATCATAATATAAAATAATATCACCTTGAAAATAAATTAAATAATTTATCAATTTCACTTTAGAAGCAATAAAATTAAATTTAAGTGAGGCGGGTGTTACAGTCAAAATATTTAACTCCAGCATAAGTTCATTCACATTCTGATGACAAACAAGATTCTCTACTCATTAGTCTCTTATCTCAGCAAATTAACCCGAAGTGCACCAAATAAAATATCACCTGCAGGTGATGCAATCCTTCTCTCATAACTTAAATAACTGAAAAAACGACCCCTAAGTCCATCCTATAAAATCCTAATAATTTGGTCCTCTCTGTCTCTCAAACTCTCAAGCTTTAATTCCCAAACACTATCTCCCTCTCAAAAGCTTTTTCTAGAGATATCAATGGCTAACAACGATCAAGAAATCCTTGATCATGACCTAGCCAGAGATTCAGAATTGGGTCGTTCCACAGAAACGTTGGACCCCAAGATAACCCAGCTGATCACACGTCTTACGTCTCTGCAGAATTGCATTAAAGACAATACTAAGAGCTTCAATGAATCGCAGAAGCTTTTATATCAACAAGAAGATGCTGTCCTACCGCTCAATAAGAATTTACGGTTACGGTTACGGGGAATGATAGCCGCAAGGAGTAGTAAAACATTCAAGAAGGAAGAAACTGGTCAGGATTTTCGGCAAAAGGGGCAAAATTGGATGCATGAAAGAAAAGAAAGCTGCAAGAAAGATAGAGATGATGGAAAGAAGAGTTTGATAGAGTGCATAAAAGAGGTTGACGTATCTAGTAGGGAATTCAGTGCTCTGATTTTGATGAAGTTTCATGCTTTTAAAGTTGGTAAAAGTCTGTCTCTATTGCTTGTTGATCTAGAGTCTATGATATCGGGGAAAGAAGAATTTGAAGCAAAGATTAGAGGGTTGAAATCTGCACTCAAATGGGCCAGTACTGAAGAAGAGGATTCCATGGTGATAAACAAGATTGTCACTGTACTGGAACACGCCATAGTATTGAATGAACCGGTGAAAAAAAACTGGGCTGGTATGGAACAAAGAGAACTAGATGAAAGCAATCAGGATAAAAGCTCAAAGAAAAGAAGCAAAATTGATGATGAATGTGATCAATTCCTCAAGAATGTTCTGCCTCTTCTCATTAATAAATTCTTCAAATTAGCTGCAGATTTGGAATCTTTTATGAGTTATCCACAACTTCCAAAAGCACAAAACTTAACATATATGAATCTGTCAACATTTGAATGTGATCTCAAGAAATCTGAGAAGAAGCTGAAGGGTCTACGGAAGTATATTGATATATTGAGGGGATTTTTTTCATTAAAACTAGAGGATACGGATGTGAAGATAATTTTGGGTGTAATGGGGCATGTGCTAGCGGAATCATGGAAGTTTGAGTAGAAAGTTTGAGGCACAATTTTCCTGTTCTTGAAATGTCCAAAGCAAAGGTTAGGAAGGTACAAAGGTTAATCATAGATACATAGATTCATTTCTGTTTTGCTGCCTGATTTGATATTGTGGGATTTGTTTAGTTCTGTAGGTACTACCGTACTAGTGCAAACCGCTTGTTAGTTGTTTGAAGCAGAGATTTAAACACCAAATTATAGTTGGTAAAATGAATTGAATTGTAAACTTTTGCCAAATAAACATGTTTTTGATAATGGTAGATAGATGATGATGAATTTGAATTCTGGTTTGCTGCTCCCCTTATTACTGTGTGTTTTGCTCAAAGTCCACCACTTACTTGAAAGATTTAGTGAACGTTTGTAAAAGCTGGTTCTTGGATTCTTTTTAAGGGCTGAATTTTAATGGAAATATTGTTTGTAAATTTGGGTCATTTTGAAGCATAACAACTAAAGTGTCCCACCTATATCGTTTTCAAAAATATGAGAGGAGAGAATTTAGCCAATATTCTAACGGTTCAGTTCAAAAAATTATTGAAAAATGTCTTGGAGTTTGACAGAATATTTGATATGCATGGTCAATCTTTGAAGGACTGCAGGAATTTGAATTTTCTTCTCTTATGCTAAGCGGAACTCACACTGGCATGTTACTAATCCCCCAAAATGAACATTTATAAAGCCTAACTGACCTGATATAATGGAACCTGTGTGCATGACCCAAAGTATCAAAGTTGTATCAAATTCTGAATTCTTGGTACAGCTTAACCAATGTGAAACTACACATCGAAGAGCAGAAGTTTGCATGGAAAATACCGTAAAACGTTTTCATCTTCTTTGTAGTGAAATCTAAGGAGCAGCATTGTACCAAACCATGTTCTGCATTTAGCCTTTCTCAAAACACATTCCTCAAATGTGCACCACCCACACAACTGTAGCTTGTTGCCTTTATAAGCCATTACTTCATCATGCGTAATAATGGTAGTTTCAATTTGAATAATGTCTTGCTTTACTTGTCTATAATATTGACATTGGGACTTGAGGGTGAGAGTGTCAGACTACAATACCATGAAGTTTAAAAAGCCCAAATTCTAAAGGTAAGCCATGGTTATCTACCACTCATATATAATGGATAAGCAACGACCATACTGCATTCCCTTTTTTTCCCGCCTATCTTAGATCAGCAGAAGTCTTAACTCCTACACCAGCTTATATTTATAGCTCAATACTTCATCATAAAGAGCCATAATCCTCTAATACTTCGAACCAACAGGTTGTGTTGGGAATTTAACCGAAATCCCAACTTGTGAGGAAAAAAAAAAAAAAAAAAAAAAGAGAAAACACATGCTAAAGAAAACAATCACATGCACAAGACAATATTTACGTGGTTCAGCAATTTGCCTATGTTCACAGAGTTATAGGGATTTCACTATTATCTGGGAAAAAATACAAAAGTGCGGCTATAGTTTTTTCTCTCTCTCAAAAACACGGCAACCCCACACATAAAACCCTAATCACAAAATTGCACTTTTCTACACAAAACGGGCCAAAAAATAAAAATAAAAAATTTCAGCCTAAGCCGGAGTGCTCAAACACTAAGTTTCAAAAAATCTCCAATTAAAAACCACGCAACATTATTCGGGTCGGAACAGGTCGACAAATCAGATCAAACAAAACTAGACTCCACAAAGCCCAACAGGTTGTTGATTGAGTTGTTTTTGCTTGAAGTAGTGGCCCATATGGCCATATCCCTTTGCACCTTGATTCTTGGCTTATCACTAGGAGAAGATAGTAAGATACGACCCAATCAGGAATGACCACTGTTGCAACTGTAACAAAACTCAGAAAGCCTTCCAAATTTTTAATATGAGGGTTTTTTTTTTTTTTTTTACTTGTTTGATTGCTACTAGTTGATAATGTCAAATGCAATTGTTTGACCTCTTAAAAAAACAACTAATGATAGTTACACAATATGTGTTACGTTGTACACAGTTAAAATTGTGTTTAAAACACAATTTCAATTATATTTATGTAATCTTGTTTTCACCATTTCGCAATTACAAGTTATATCTAAAATTGTGTTTCCATAATACGATTTCAAACTCTGTTTGTAGGACTCTGTGTAATACTGTGTGCAACGATAATCCTTTGAATAATTTGTTTTGGCTTTTGCCCACCAATGTGCATATCTCTCCCTCTCTTTTAGCCCAAAGGCGGAAATATATTTTTTATTGGTTTTTTTAAAAATACAGATTAACGAGCATTCGAATCATGACGTGGCTGATTGGCCATGGATTGGCTGACAGGTGAATTGTCCATGGTATTGTTAGTGCAAGACTTCTTGATGAAGAGAAGTTCTAAATTTTTTTTTTTTTTTAAGCAGGTGCGAGGTTCTAATTTCATTAGTGCAACCTAATGACACGGACACATGATCTGGCATCATGTTTATTAATACAAGGTCTACCACGTGTGAAATAAAGGAATTTCCATATACTATTTGTCTTCTGCTGTCTAAACCACTACTCTTTTACATAAGTTAAGGTTAGTTTATGGCTGTCACTTAGGTTATGGGTTTAACCCACCTGAAGCAGCACCTCTGAAGCCATTTAATATTTAGGCTCTTCGAAATAATTCCTCAATATATGTAAGGTTATTGTGTTCATGATTTAGTAGAGTTTAGACATAATTGTGCTTATTTACTATTCCTGTTAATGAAAAAAAAAATAGAGAGAAAAATAAATAAGCTTCACATTGATGGAGATATAAAAATATGATCAGTTAAACCATCATATTGCATTGTAGATGTATAGGTTTTAGTCAAGGCCGATATATATATATATATATATAATATTTGATATTTAGGGGTATAGGATTTGAATTTTGATGTCTCATTTGAAAGCACCAAAAGGAACCAACCAATTGAATTAAAATACTCCTAACAATCAATAGTAAATACAAATAGTTGTCAAGATCCTATTTTGCAACTTTAGGAAAAATCAATTTTTTTTGAGCAAAAATTTCCGCAAGGGAAAAATGACTAGTTTACATATCTAAGGTCAAAATCATCATTTTGTATGTTCATATATATTTTAAATAAATCTAAAATAGGGTAAAATCCACACCATAACAATTAACGAGTCTTTATGGATGTTAGGGCAAACCCATATCCAAGTCTTTATTCATGTATTTGAATGGCATGTTTTAGCGAAGATCTATGTTGAATACACAAGAAAGCATTTCAAAGATTATAAACAACCCATTTTGCAACCAACATTTAACTTTGTGAGAGTGCTTTTTCTCTAGCACTCAGGCCCAAGGATCCTGGGCCAAACAGTTGTAGTTTGGTGGACTGGGCTTTGATTCACCGTAGCTAAAGGGCTGTTTAAGAATCAAGTGGTGCACATGACATACTTTTTACAATACATATAAACTAACAAACAAGGATATTTGTATTGAACAACAATTAAAACAGCAAAATAATGCAAAAGCAAACAGTAAATGCACAAAGTAATGGTTAGGGATCCTCAAGTCAATAGGGAATGTTTCATTGAATTTTCTTTATTATGATTACAGTGTGCTCACTAAGACGTGATACAAGGTTCAAGTAAGCTCAAAAATTACAGTTTTAGATGGCTATTCAAGCCTCTAAGACTTGCAAAGTTTGATTCTTTTGAATCCGAGTATATGCTATAGTGGCCTTTTCTAGGATACCGGGAAGTAATTTACTAATTTCTCTGAGTTTTCTTCTCGACAGAACTTTCTCAATGATTCTGTTGTAAATTTTTCTCCCCCCCCCCTTTCTCTTCGCAATCCTTTCCCCCTTTTTATAGTGTTATTCTGGAGTCTCGGGGAACTATTGATTCCCCTATTTTGCCCCCTGAGTACCAGAGCTTGTGTTGTGCCCATTGCCCAGAAGGTTCAGTTTTCCCTGTTCTTCATTCCTTCCTTCCTTTTAGTGTTGTTTCTTCGAAAGTCCATGGTTGACTACCTATTTTGGAGTGCGCTAAGGTCACGGTCTTCACGGTTTAGCTTTTGGCTATCCTTCTTCTTTATCTTTTTTCTCAAATGGGCGAAATCTCACTCTGCCAGTTTGAAAGTCCTTTGCTACTACTCCTTTTTTATACCCCTTCATTTTGGTTCCCCGAGGTACCGCCCACTTGCGCTATGAGAAGTCATTCCAGGTTTTCTTCTTTTCTTGCTGGACCATTTGATACCAGAAAAGGACGTGCCTATCCTCTGTTTCTTGTGTTCTTTTTGACTTTTTCCTTTGAGTTGTCTTAATCCTTGACTGTATTACATGCCTTGGGAATCCCGAGCCTCTTGGCAGTCTTTGAGGATCCCGGCTCAGCTTTCTTTTCAAGCTAGTAATTCTTCAATCTTTTGATCTGGGCTTCTTTTCCTTTTGCTTTATGTTTTTTGGGCTTCAAGCCTTTTGGGCTTATAATTTCTTCTCTTTTTCCATGGTCCCTTGTGCTTATTTCTTTGGGCTTGGGTGCTGTGATTTTTTGGACCTCAATAAACTTCAACCGAGAGAAAAAGGGTAATTTTATATCTCGAGGGTAAGCCATAATTTTGATAGTTTTATTTCTAATTATATCACGTAAAGTAAATCTTGAAGTCATAACGATCAAAATGACAAATCATGGACCTCAATCAAACTATCGAATTGAAAGGTTTTATGAAATAAATTTTAATGACTAATATGCACTTACACGAACTAAGTCCAACCTTATGTGATTATGAAAAATTGATTTTAATTAATCTAATTTGTGTCCAATTTAAATTTAATGACGTGTCATAATCCTATTGATTGAGACTATAAACTACCCTAGAATTGCATGTGTCTAATTTAATTCGAATAATCAATATTAATTAAATTCTTAATCTCGGTTAAATTAATCTTTGATTGGATGAATTTAACGTTGATTAGCTAAAATGAGGCCCAATGTGGTATAGCGAGGTTGAATTTATAAAAATCATAGCATTTAATGAAAAATCATGCAAAAGAGGAAAGTTGATGGGCTATCATTGGGTTCAAGTCTCAATTCGCACTTGGACTAGACATTATTGATCTCCTTCTGTTTTTGGTCCTTTCTTGCTCCCAACTCACTTTGACTATGAACTAAACCACCTACCTCTCTAAAATCTTCCCCCTCACTATAAAAAGGGGTGGAATGCTCATCCAATGAACCCATCCCCCCTAGAACTCTAGAGTCTAGAGGAGGTAATAAAGAGGATTTTCTTTGATGCTTTGGTCTTTCTGGTCTCCAAACACTAGAAGGTGAAGACCGGTCTTCTTATCTTGGGTTTAGAACTTACTAGTCACTAACCCGTGCGATGCACAGGATAGTTAAACAAAATTTATACACATTTACTTTTATTGGTACAATCATTTGAAAATAATTCTAACTAATACCCAAATGTAAGAGACACATTGACTTACTATTTAAAGTAGCTTTCTGAAGAATTTACACATATTGTGCAATTGAGCCTTAATTTCTCATCAACAATAAAAACATGGAAATTCAAAACATGGAAAGAAAATAAAAATTACAACAATTAATTCCATTATCTTTCATGCTATACTTTGTAATTGTACGGAATTAAGTCAACTCAATTTAAGTAGTTGTAATAAAATTGGCTTCTACTATTCTCTATTCTATAGAGATATGAACATATTGGATTTCTTAAACAATTACCGGTATTGCAATAAAATGATTTATTATTGAAAATAAGAAACAAAGAAAATCTGTCTATAGTTTAAGAAACACAATATACTAAAATTAAAGAGATAAAATTTTCGGAGGACAAAATATTATAGATAATTTTAGAAACAGATTATACACTTAAAAGGGTTAGTAATTTATGGCACTTACCCCCCACTATTAGTATATAGACACCAAGTGCGGTCTTCGTAACCCTTTGAAAGAACCTTCCCCAATTGGACCCTAAAAAAAAAAACACCCAATTAACAAAATTGATCAAAAAGGGTCTAAAAAGCACACAAAATCAATTCAAAAAACAAAAATATGAGACAAAGTAATTACTTTTCGTTGCCAATGAAATCGTCTTTTGTATTGCTGTTCCAAACTGCAACACTTATCTCTCTAAGGCCTTCAATTAACGAAAATACAAACTTCTCTTGGAATACCGGAGTATTATGACCATCTATACATACACACACAAAAAACAAAATCAGCATAACTCACTATAACTCCATAGAAGCCTCAAAAATATAAAGAGAAATTAAAGGGGTTGAATTTGGTATTTACGTTTGGAGAGAGAGAAAGTTTGCAGAAACTGTAGCTTTATATTTCTTAACTTGAGAGAGGGGTAAGGTTGCTAGGGTTTTGAGGTGTTATAATGTTTTATTTTTATTTTTTATTTTTTAAATATTGTGCTGACGTGGAAAATTGTGGTGCTAGCAGAGGCTTCGGTTTTATATATATATATATATATATATATATATATAGATTACTTGTTGCCTCACTCCTTAAAGGATCTAAAGGATTACCTTAGTTCTCTTTTAAGGTTTTAAAGGAAGCAACAAAGAACGGTACCATTGTGGTTTGGCCTTCTAGTTAGGCCACATTGGGACAATTTGTTGCCTCACTTTCTCCACAACCTCTAAAAGGAATCTCCTCCTTCCCTTAGAGTGCTTTGCATGTCTTTATAACATGTCTCTTTCAGTAATATGTTAGAATCTAGGATCTATATGTGTATATATTTTATATGTGCTTTGGATGATGTAACATGAACATTGATCACTATAGTGTAGAAGATTGATTTCATGGTAATTTAGCCTGATCTCAGCCCATCAAGTAACTTAGCCTCCAAACTTAGATAAAAAGATTAATAGATCAATGTTTTTCCATACTGTTTAGATATTTGTTTGACCCCAATCAGATTAACCAATTACCCAAGTTTATTAACATCACTATCACATAACATGGAGGTTTATAGTGTTTCTTTACATAATAAGGTGCCTATTAATTTAGGATGAATAAATAAAATCCAAAAAGCTGTTCATTGATGACTCAAAATAATAAATAAAAAGGTTAAATTATAAAATTGCACTCTCTAATTTTGTCCAAAATAAAATTAAATATATAACTTATTTATTTATTACAGTTTTATGACTATTAGTTTTATTAAATGTAATCCTTCTATCTAATTTTGTCCAAAAACGAGATTGGTTTCTCATCTAAGCAAACCCAAAGTGCACCAAATAAAATATCACCAGCACGTGATGGAATCTTTCACTCGTAACTGATAATAACTGAAACAAAACCATCCCTAAAAGTCCCTCCTATAAAATCCTAATACTTTGGCCCTCTCTGTCTCTCAGACTCTCAAGTTATCTGCACTGATCAGTCTGTCCTTTATTTCCCGAACACTTTCTCCCTCTCAAAGGCTTTCGTAGAGATATATCAATGGCTAACAAAGATCAAGAAATCCTTGATCTTGACCTTGCTAGAGTTTCAGAATTGCGTCTTTCCACAGAAACATCGGACATAAAAGACTATAGTAAGAGGTTCAATGAGTCGCTGAAGCTTTTCCTTCAAGAAGAAGATGATGTGAAGTATATCAGTGATATTAATCTTGGAGACTACGAAAATTTCAACCCAGGACCGAGAAGTGATGACAGTAAAGAAACTGAAGAATTAAAGAAAGATGAAGATGTGAGAAAGCGGTTCTTAGGGAATGTGACGGAGGCCTTTGGAAACTCATCTGATGATGAAGGTGATGAATATACTGCTAATACTGAAGACATTTCCACCAATGTTGAAAGATTGGAACAAGATTTACGGGGAATGATAGCTGCAAGTTGTTGGGTGCACTGCACCATGCGTCCAGCCCACATGTTTTTGTCAAGAGCTCATTTAATGAGCTTGTCTTTAATGTTTCTTATCTTTTCTTCATTATGTACAAAAGTCACCATGAGTAATTGGAGTGGTTGGCTTAGGCGTGTCCAACATGCTGAAGGAAGAAAGAAAAGAAAGAAGCAAAAGCAAGACTCATTCTGCTATGGCAGAGCTGAAAGGAAAAAGGAAAGAAACAAGCAAGGCCATTCGGCCAATGAGAGCTAAAGAAAGAAAATGGTTGAAGCAAAGTCAAGATAAGTGGCTTGTATTTAATGTGACTTGATGTGAAGAGTGTGAAAGGGAGAAAAGAAGAAAAGGTGAAAGAAATAAAAGGGTTGAGGCCATTCGGCCATTTGGGCAGAGGGCTGAAGAAGTGAAGTCCCAAAGAAAAAGAAGTGAAGTCCCATAGTGAGGTGAGGACTAGTGCAGTCTTGAAGAGCTGCGTGAGTGAGAGCAAGCAAGAGAGAAGAGAAAAATAGAGAGAGTAAGAGAAAATACACAGTGAGGAAGAGAGCAGTGAGTGAAAAGAAAAATAGAGTTTTTTTTTTACTCAAGTTGTATCTCTAAGTATTGTAATCTCTATTTTATATAATGAAATTATTCGGAGTTTGTCCCGTGGTTTTTTCCCTTCAAGGAGAAAGGGTTTCCACGTAAATCTTTGTGTTTTTGTGTGGTTGTGCTTCCGCTGTGCTTGCTAAAATTTATTCACAGTAATATAGAATTTTTCCCAACACAAGTATTGTTGAAGCATTCAAGAAGGCAGAAGCTGGTGAGGATTTTGAACAAAAGATGCAAACACTGATGCGTAAATGTAAAGAAAGATTCAAGAATGATAGAGATGATGGAAAGAAGAGTTTGATGGAGTACATAGAAGAGTGTGACATCGAAGTATCTGATAAAGAATTCAGGGTTCTGAGTGTGATAAAGGCTCATGCTTTTAAAGTTGGGATTAATCTATCTCGACTGCTTGTTGATTTAGTGTTTATGATGTAAGGGAAAGAAGAATTTGAAGCAAAGATTGAAAGGTTCAACTCTGCACTCGAATGGATCTGTACTGAAGATGCGAATTCCATTGTGATTAAGAACATTGTCATTCTGCTGGATCTGGCCAAAACAAATGTACCAATGAAAGGAAAGTGGGCTGGTTTGGAACAAACAGAAATAGATGAAAGTGTTCAGAAGGAAAGCTCAAACAAAAGAAGTCAAATTGATGACCTATTTGATCAACTCCTCAAGAAAGTTCTGTAAGGAAATAAAGACTAAGGAAAGAAAAGATGTATGAACACAGAGAGAGAAATTGAGAGAAAAGATAAGAAACTTTCTCTAATTCATGTGATAATGAATCTGTACACTATCTAGGCTTATATACATCTCTGAACCTAAACACACAAAACAGAGTCTAACGAATTAACAAAAGATAAGGGAATTAGTTACAACACGTGTAGGAATCAGTTACTACACACGTGTGACACAATCTGAATTAAATTAACAACTAAGACTACATGTCGTTTAGCTACTGTTCTAAGTAATCTTGTAGCTTATCTGTTGTGTCATTTAGCTCTTCTTTTCTTTCTTCTTATTCTCTGATCCTTTCTTCTTAACTGCCTGATACTCCCCCTCAAGATGAGACTTAGAACTATGTATGTTTAGTACATTCATCTTGGAAATTAAGAACTTCAGCTGTTGACTGCATAATGCCTTGGTAAACAGATCTACTAGCTGTGTATGTGTGGGAGTGAAGAATAAACGAACCACCTTTTCTTGCACCTTATCTCTAACCAAATGGCAGTCTACTTCTATGTGTTTTGTACGTTCGTGGAAGACAGGGTTCTCACCAATATAGATTGCTGCCTGATTATCACAGAAAAGCCTGCCCGGTTGTGGATGATCAACTTCAAAATCTTTCAACAGAGCCAACAGCCAAGTCATTTCACAAACTGTCAAGGCCATTGCCCTATACTCAGCTTCAGCTGAGGATCTAGAAACTATAGATTGTTTCTTAGATTTCCATGAAATCAATGAGTCTCCTAAAAACACACAAAATCCAGTAGTGGATCTTCTGGTATCTACACAAGAGGCCCAATCTGCATCCGTGTAAGCCTTCAAATCTGACTTTGATGACAGGAGAATGCCTTGACCAGGACATCCTTTAATGTACTGTAATACCTTGTAGGCTGCATCAAGATGTGGCTTTCTAGGCTTAGCCATGAATTGGCTTACTTTATGAACTGAATAGGTGATATCTGGTCTTGTTATGGTCCGATAAAGCAGCCTTCCAACTAATCTTCTATAAACACTCAGGTCAATCAACAATTCTCCTCGATATTTGCTTAGTTTTAAGTTCTGTTCCATTGGCACTTTGCTGGGTTTACAACCTGTCATTCCAGCATCTTTAAGAACCCCTAATGCATACTTCCTTTGACATAATGAAATTCCTTTTTCTGATCTAGCAACCTCAAGACCAAGAAAGTATTTCAAATTACCAAGATATATCAACTTAAAATCATGATTCAAAGAAATTTTAAGATCTTCAACTGCCTGAACATCATTACTTGCAATTAGAATGTCATCAACATAAACAAGCAATGCTATGAAAGTCTGATTACACTTCTTAGTGAACAAGGAGTAATCTGATTTGGATTGCTTGAAACCATATTTTAAAATGGTTGTAGAGAACTTGGAGTACCACTGCCTTGATGCTTGCTTGAGACCATACAAAGATTTGTTAAGCTTGCAAACTAGGTTCTTCCCCTTGCTGTGAAATCCCTGAGGTAATTGCATATAGACTTCTTCATGGAGATCACCATTAAGAAAAGCATTGTTCACATCAAGTTGAACTAAATGCCAACCTCTCACAGCAGAAATTGCAAGCAAAGTTTTGACAGTAGTGAGCTTAGCAACAGGTGAAAATGTATCAGTGAAGTCTAAACCAGCTTGTTGAGTGAATCCCTTGGCAACAAGCCTAGCTTTGTATCTGTCCAAAGAGCCATCAGCATTGTACTTAACTCTATAGATCCATTTACACCCAATAGCCCTTTTATGAAGAGGTAAAGGTGTAATGGACCAGGTCTGATTTGCCCCCAAAGCAGCAATTTCAGATGCCATAGCATCCTGCCAATTAGGATCCTTGATTGCCTCATGGTAAGATGTAGGTTCAGGGATGGCAGATATGAGAGAGCAGAAATGTGCATAATTGGAGGATAATTTGGAAGAAGTGAGGTAATTAGACAAGGGAAAGAGGGTACCTGACTTGTTGGCAAAAAGAGAAGGTAGATTATCATTGACAACTGTGCTGCATTTAAAGTCAGTCAAGTATGCAGGTGGTTTAGAGATTCTAGAAGACTTTCTTAAGGGAATAGAAGATGGAAGAGTGGAAGGAATGATAGGTTGGATAGGTTGAGAGAGATTAGGGAAAAGGTGAGATAAAGGAATATTTGTGTGTGGAGAAAAAGAATGGGGCTGTGAAATGAAGGGAAACACAGTCTCAAGAAAATGGACATCCCTTGATACAAAAAAGTCTTTTGGTAGTTAAATCAAGTAATTTGTAACCTTTAACTCCAAAGGGGTAACCAAGATAAACACAAGGAGATGATCTAGGATCAAATTTTGATCTGTTATGGGATAAAGTAGATGCAAAACAAAGGCAGCCAAAAACTTTTAAATGAGCAAAGGAAGGAGGTTTGCCATAGAGTTTTTCAAAAGGAGTTTTCTAGTTCAGGATTTTGGAGGGTAGTCTATTGATTATGTGGATAGCAGTCAATACACAGTCACCCCAATAGGAAATAGGAACATTAGATTGAAATTTCAATGCCCTTGCAATGCCTAAAATGTGCTGGTGTTTCCTCTCCACAACTGAGTTTTGTTGTGGAGTGGCAACACATGAATGTTGGTGAATAATTCCCTTGTTTGCATAAAAGTCTTTTAAGAAAAATTCAGGGGCATTTGCAGTTCTAATGATCTTAATATTTGCATGAAATTGTGTATTTATCATGTTATAGAATGAAATCAGCAAAGGTCTAGTGTCAGCCTTCGATTTCATAAGATAAACCCAAGTGGATCTTGTGGCATCATCCACAATGGTAAGAAAGAATTTGAAACCATCATGTGTGAGCTTGGCAAATGGTCCCCAAACATCACAATGGATCAAATCAAAAGCATCATTTGAAATGTGATTAAAAGATGGAAATGGAAGTCTTTTCTGTTTTGCAATTGGACAAAGAACACAATTTTTATTGCTATGAAAAGTTTGTACATCAGGGATATGACTGTGTAAAGCATGAAATTTATTATCAGAGGCATGTCCTAACCTCATGTGCCAAAGATAAGACTTGGTAACACTAGGAATGGACATAGAATCAGATACAAAGGTGATAAAAGATTGAAAAACAGACTCAAGAATTGAAGAATCTTCTGAAACAGATTTGCAAGATGATGCAGTGTGCAGCAGATACAGATTGTCATGTAATTCACCCACTACAATCATTTTCCAACAAGTAAGGTCCTGTATAAAGCACAAATTTGACAGAAAAATGAAACAACATGAAAGTGTTTTGGTTAATTGGCTAACATAAATCAGGTTGAAAGTGAAAGAGGGAACACACAGTACATTTTCAAGTTTCAAGGTTGAAGTAACCTGAATTATAGCTATATGTGTAACTGTGACCTTTTCACCATTAGGTAATTGAACAAATATGGAAATGGAGCTAGTGATATGTGTAAACAAAGATAAGGAATGAACTATGTGGTCTGTGGCTCCGGTATCAAGGATCCAAACATCAGTACCATAAGCATTCTTATTGACAGGATCAACAGCAAAAATTGAATGTTGCAAATCTATGGAAACAAAATCTGACCAAGTATTACAGGCATTACCTGAAATAGCAGAATTGGCTGAGTGTAATGCATCATTGGCAGCACCAGATGTGGATGCATGATGAGAACTAAGCATTGAGATTAGTTGTTGATACTGTTCTGAAGTAAAGGGAAATGAATTGACCTGTTGATTACCAAAATTGCTAGAATTGCTTTGATCATCTTCAATCAAGACTTGATTGGCCATAGCCACTCTGCCTTTTTGCTTGTAACCTGGAGGATATCCTACCAATTTGTAGCATTTTTCTACAACATGACCAAGCTTGCCACAGTGACTACACACAGGCCTCCCTTTTGCATTGATTCCTTTGGTGCTCTTGTTGTATCCTGGATATGAAATCCCTTGATTGAATCCTTGATTCTTGACTGCAAGAGCAGTTGATTCAACAGAAGGAGCAACAGTAAATCCTGAATACCTCTGTCTTTCCTCTTGAATCACTAGAGAAAATGCCTTATCAATGGAAGGACTAGGCTCCATCATGAGTATTTGTGTTCTGACTTGAGAATAGGAATCATTCAAGCCGTTCAAGAATTGCATGAGAGAATCTTGATGCTGGAAGGTTGTGATCTTATCATTCACACCACAGGTGCACTTTCCACATGAGCAACAAGGTGATGGCCTGAAATTCAATAGTTGATCCCAGGCAGCTTGAAGATTAGTGAAGAAACCTGTTACCGTAGCAACACCTTGCATCATAGTTGAGATTTGTTTCTGAAGCTGAGAGATCCTAGGTCCATTTGCTTGAGAGAAGTGTTTCTTGAGAGTATTCCACACTTCGAATGCAGTGTCTCTGTAAATCACACTGGCAATGAGGTGAGGAGAGACTGAATTCAAGATCCAAGAGGAGATCATTGAATTGCATTTGGACCAGGCTTGCTTCTCTAATGGTGTGATAGCCATTAATGCATTAACAGTACCATCAACGAATCCAAGTTTGCTTTTGGCATCCAAAGCCATTCTCATTGCTCTAGACCACACAGGATAGTTATCCTCTGTTAATGGTTGAGTAACCAGAATCGCACCTTGTGTTTCACCATGATGCAAGAAAAATGGACTTCGTGGATCCTCCATCGGAGTCGGTTCTCGTTGAGAAGAGAAAGATGAACCAGTCTGAGTAGCCTGAGTATTCGACGCCATTGAAGAAGGCTCAAGCTCTGATACCATGTAAGGAAATAAAGACTAAGGAAAGAAAAGATGTATGAACACAGAGAGAGAAATTGAGAGAAAAGATAAGAAACTTTCTCTAATTCATGTGATAATGAATCTGTACACTATCTAGGCTTATATACATCTCTGAACCTAAACACCCAAAACAGAGTCCAACGAATTAACAGAAGATAAGGGAATTAGTTACAACACGTGTAGGAATCAGTTACTACACACGTGTGACACAATCTAAATTAAATTAACAACTAAGACTACATGTCGTTTAGCTACTGTTCTAAGTAATCTTGTAGCTTATCTGTTGTGTCATTTAGCTCTTCTTTTCTTTCTTCTTATTCTCTGATCCTTTCTTCTTAACTGCCTGATAAGTTCTGCATCTGCTCCTTGATCGATTCCCAGAGCTAGCTATGCATTTGGAATGCATTATGAGTCATCCACATCTTCCCAAAGAACTAAATGTGGCTCAGTCAGCCCTTGAATGTGGTCTCGAGCAATCTAAGAAGAAGCTGAATGATATATGGAAGGATATTAATAAATTGAAGGTAATTTCTTCATTCAAACTAGAGCATACAGATGTGAAGGAAACTCGGGATGTAATGGAGTGTATGATAGTTGAATTATGGAATTAATCAGAATCTTTGTACAAGCTCGAGTTAAGGGTTTGAAGCTCAATTTCCTTGTTCTTATAGTGTCCAAAGCTCTCATGCAAAGGTTAGGAAGGTGAAAAGGTTAAACATAGATTCATTGATTAGATTTAAACTTCTGTTTTGTCGCCTGATTTGATATTGTGTGATTTGGTTAGTTCTGTTGGTACTAGTACCTATATCATTTAAACTTATATGGGAAGATTGTGCCTAAATTTGGGTCATCTTAAAACTTATCAACAAATGTATACCACCTATATCATTTTCAAAAATGCGAAAGAAGAAGAGAATTTGGCTAATATTCTGTTAGTTCAATTGAAAAAATTATTGTGAAATATCTTGGAGTTTGACAGAATATTTTACATGCATGGTCAATCTTGGAAAAAACTAGAATTCGAATTTTCTTCTCTTATGCTAAGTGGAACTCACTATTTTATTATTATTATTTTTTTTAATTTTGCTTCAAAATGTGGAAATCAATATGAAGCTATGTGCATGGCTCCAAAGTATCAGATTCAAAGTTATGTTAGACTAAATTCTTGGTACAACTTGACCAAATGGTGTTGATAATCAGAATGAAAAATTTATACCCCACAGTGAAACTACCCATTGAAATGTAGCACTTCACATGGGCAATACAATAAAACTTTTACATCCAAATTCTTTGTCCACCCACAGCGAGTTGCTACCCATGGCGTCACGAACCCAGGTCCACCCACAGCACCATGACCCCACGCTGATGTCCACTGTGACAACCCAAAATCTCAGATCGACCACCACCAAAACCCAAATCGCAACATACACATCACGTTCCTCAAAACCCACACCCAAATCAGTCATGCTCCTCCTCCACAAATCAAAACCCAAACCCATAGATTGGCTTCACCGATGACAGATTGAAGATGTTGGAGGTGGGTATGGCTTCAGAAAGTGGGGTGGAGCTGCGTCGGAGTGTGGGGTAGAGCTGTGTCAAAGTGTGGGTGGACGTCGGACCTTCGACGGAGTGTGAGGTGGAGCAACTTCGATTTGTCGTCGGTGCGTGGGAGTGGAGCTAAAGGGTTTCGTAGCAGTTGCTTTCTCTTGGAATTGGAATTGGAGGGCTTGTGAGGCTGAGGGTTGTGAGTTTTGGGGCGAGCGAGAGTGTAGGGAGAGAATAAGCTCGTTGAAGAAATGGAAGCAGCAATAGCAACCATTTTTAGTTTTGGCTCAAACAAAATGAAAGAAGTGGCAAAGAAAAGTATTGGGAGTTTTTTAACCCAAACCTAGAAACGACGCCATTGGATCTGCTCTAAACCCAGATCTGCTCCTGATAAGAACATAAAAAAGGAAAGGAAAAAAAAAAAACCATTCAGATCTGGATTGGTGTTTGTGTACAATTGATTTTTGTGGAAGAATTTGTGTACAAATTTTGGAATATTTTGGGTTTCTATTCTTTTGTTCTTGGGATTGAATATACTGGGTTTGTTGTTCTTGTGTGTTCATGATCAAGATGAATTTGGTATAGGAATTTGATAATTTGAATGTGAAATTTATGAGTTTATGGGTTTATAAGTTTATGGGCTTCTAATTTTATTGTTCTTGTTCAAGGATCTGAGATCTCCATTCATATGATTTTTTGTTTTTAATTCTGTTTGTAATTTTTTTTATTTAGTTAAAATAAATTTTTTTTTAATTTAGATGCTGATGTGTCCTTTTTTAATGTCAAAATAGATTTTTTTTTTTAATTATTATTTTAATGTGCCGTTAGCCACGTCAGCGTTTTCTGTTAGTTGGCTGACGGTAAGGACTTAAATGTCACGCGTTAATTGGTTTAGGGACTAAAAGTGGTAAAATAGAAATGTAGAGACCAAAATAGAAATGACCTCAAAAAGTAGGGACGAAAAGAGTATTTACGCCTAAATTTTATTGTTTTTGCTTCTTATTTTCCTTTGTTCACGTATACAAGTATTAATAAAGGTAGAAGACAATTTTCTCTAGCTTTTTGTTGATAATATGATTAAAATAAAAATAATAATCATTCATTTTTCCCCCTCCTCCAAATGATAGAAGAACCTTAATATAAAAGTGAAAAGATTAAATGATATGGTCATAAATTTCTTGGCTTCTAATATGTTTCTTATTGTAAACATCTCAAACTTAACCATGTAAATTGTCATTTGGAGATTAGTTGTTTCTTTGGATAATTTGGATATTCAATATGGAATATCCAATGCCTGAAACCAAGGCTAGTCCAAACATTTCGAAGGCTTAACGCGAAATCTTCTAAGGGGCCTTTACATTGTTACTTCAATAATATTTAACTAATATTTTATATAATAATAAAAAATCCATTCTTTTTACTTTTTAATATGACTTTTTTTATTTTAGAAAATGCTAAAGTTATAACAAATTTTACTACAAACTGATGTCACAACGAATGTGATCAGTGATATGAGGCTTACAAAGATGCTAGACATATTATAAAATTTACAACATGATGAATACAAAGATATATCACAAATTACAAAAATTCATTCAAAAATACAATAGTTTGTTGAAGTCCACCTATCATATTCATTGTCATATCAAATTATAAAGGTTATGAAGTAAAATTTATAGTATTTTTAACATTTTCCTATTTGAATTACTTGTCATTAGTGACACGTCTATTTGTAAGACCTATTTATTTAACTTTGTCTTATCTCTATTTCTAGGATTACTTAATTCTTAGGGCCTTCTTATTAGTGAAAAAAAAAATGTAAACTAATTTTTTTAATATTTCCCTAAAATATTAACTTTTCTCTAGTATGGGGCCCTAGGCAATGGCCTAAGTGGCCTAGGCCTTGGGCTAGCCCTGCGTGAAATTGCCAAGTAATTTGCCCAAGCCTTGGCAATTGGAACCCTCGATAAAAGACAGATCCCATGAGTCTCTCCTTGCTTGCACAAACAACAAAAGTACAAAAGACAAAAAGTCCAATCCACTTTGCGAGAGTCAAGATTCTACTATTGTATATTATATTTGTTGGAATACTCACTTACGAGTGGTGTGGTTGGTTAAGAAGTATAATCTGATATTGAATACTAATGAAAAGAATGAGTAATTAATACTAGTTGAACTCATACCCATAGCCACTGGGAGGCTTAAGTAGTGTTTTTATATGTTATATAAACTTTTCAATTTGAATCTTCTTAAGATTTTTATCTCCCCACAATATCAACTCAATTTGAGAAATTGAAATTTATCAATTCAATTTGATAAATGGAATTTTTTTTTTTTTTTAAATGACAAAGAAAATCAATTTTTTGTTCACATATTGGCCAAAATATTTGGTGGAATTAACCCAAACAAGCAAAATGCATCGGGATGAACTAGAATTTAGGTCAAGATGAAATACAAGGGTAATTCGTACAATTAACTAATCGGAATGAAATTCTTCGGTTATTTTGGACATAAAGAAATGGAAGTGATTACTTCAAATTTGTGATCAATTGGACTTGAATTTCATTTAGCATGCTCGTATTGCAGCAAACATGGTAAGTCTCCATATCTTACCTAGAAAAATCTACATCTCTATTAAATGAACAATTCTTTATCCTCTTTCTCAAAAAAAAAAAAAAAAAAAAAAAAAAAAAAAATCTTTATCCTTGGATCTTTCCTAGAAAAAATGATTTTCTCTTTTAAAATGAACAAATCCTCATCTTTGAAATTCATATTTAAAATTTTTTCCACCCTTTTAAAATAGTTATATCCTCATTGAAAAAGTCCCCATATCCTTTTTTTTTTTTTTTTAATCCAATCCCCATATCTTTTAAGATAATTAAATCCTAAAATCCATTAACTGAAATTAACTACTGAATTAAAAAGAAAATTAATTAATTAACGGAAGTCCACAAGTTTTTTTTTTTTTTTTTTGATAAACAGGAAGTCCACAAGTTAGTTGAAAGATTAAGTGAAATACAAGATTAGTCTCTCATCTTAGCAAACCCAAAGTGCACCAAATAAAATATCACCTGCAGGTGATGCAATCCTTCACTCCTAACTAAAATAACTGAAACAACCATCCCTAACTCCCTCCTATAAATCCTAATACTTTGGCCCTCTCTGTCTCTCAAAACTCTCAAGATTTCTGCACTAATGAGTCAGTCATTTACTTTCCAACCACTATCTCCCTCTCAAATGCTTTCGCTAGACCTATCAATGGCTAACAAAAATCAACCAATCCTTGATATTGACATTGCCAGTGATGTAGAATTTCGTCCTTCCACAGAAACATTGGACCCAAAGATAACCCAGCTGATCATGCATCTTAAGTCACTGCAGAAGGACATAAAAGACTATAGCAAGAGGTTCAATGAGTTGCTGAAGCCTTTCGTTCAAGAATATCGGTGGTAACAGTGAAGGAACTAATGAATTAAAGAATGATGGTGACGTGGGGAAGCGATTCCTAGCGAAGGTGATGGAGGCCTGTAGGGAGATGATGGAGTCCGATTCATTACATGATCAAGGTGGTGAACTTACTGCTAATGCTGAAGACATTTCTACTAATATTGAAGGATTGGAAGAAGATTTACGGGAAATGATAGCCGCAAGTAGTGGTGAAGCTGATGAGCCTTTTGAGCAAACCATGCGGACACTCATGCGTGAATGTAAAGAAAGACGCAAGAAAGATAGAAATGATGGAAAGATGAGTTTGATGGAGTGCAAAGAAGAGTTTGACGTATCTAGGAAAGAATCCAGGGCTCTAATTGTGAGAAAGGCTCGTTCTTTGGAAGTTCGGATTAATATGTCTCAACTGCTCGTTGATTTAGTGTTTATGATGTCAGGGAAAGAAGAATTTGAAGCAAAGATTGAAAGGTTCAAATCTGCACTCAAATTGGTCAGTACTGAGGATGAGAATTCCATGGTGATTAACAAGATTGGCACTCTACTGGAACAGGCCAAAAGGAATGAACCAATGAAAGGAAAGTGGGCTGGTTTGGAACAAACAGGACTAGATGAAAGCAATAAGGAGGAGAGCTCAAACAAAAGAAGCCGAGCTGATGACCTATTTGATCAATTCCTCAAGAATGTTCTGCATCTGCTCCTTGATCAATTCCTTGAGCTGGCTCTGCATTTGGAATGTATTATGAGTCATCCACATCATCCCAAAACACAAAACTGAATGTATGTGGCTCAGTCAAAATTGAAAAGTGATCTCAAACAATCTAAGAAGAAGCTGAACGTGTATGGAAGGATATTGATAAATTGAAGGAAATTTTTTCATTCAAACAATAGCATAAAGATGTCAAGGAAACTCCGGATATAATGGAGTATATGATAGCTGAATTATGGAATTAATCAGAATCTTCATACAAGTTCGAATGAAAGGTTTGAGGCTTAATTTCCTTGCCCTTGTAGTATCCAAATCTTCCATGCAAGGTGCAAAGGTTAAACATAGATCAGATATATTTCTGTTTTGTTGCCTGATTTGATATTGTGGGATTTGTTTAGCTCTGTTGGTAATAGTACAAACCACTAGTTAGTTGTTTGGCCCAGAGATTTAAACACCAAATTGTAGTTGGTAAAATGAATTGAATTGTAAACTTTTTCCAAATAAACATACATTTGATAATGGTAGATAGCTGATAATGAATTTGAATTCTAGTTTGTTCCCCCTTTATTACTGTAAATGCTCAAAGTCCACAACTTAGTTGACAGATTAAGTGAACTTTTGTAAAAGGTTCTTGGATTCTTTTTAAGGATTGCACTTAAATGGGAAGATAGTGTGTAAATTTGGGTCATCTTAAAACATATAAACAAATGTATCCTACCTATATCATTTTCAAAAATTTGAAA
Source organism: Quercus lobata (assembly GCF_001633185.2). NCBI lineage: Eukaryota > Viridiplantae > Streptophyta > Magnoliopsida > Fagales > Fagaceae > Quercus > Quercus lobata. The sequence goes on along the minus strand of NC_044908.1, from coordinate 49,390,388 downwards.
GAAGAAGAGAGAATTTGGCTAATATTCTATTAGTTTCAATTGAAAAAATTATTGTAAAATGTCTTGGAGTTTGATAGAATATATGACATGCATGGTCACTCTTGGAAAGACTGGAATTTAAATTTTCTTCTCTTATGCTAGGTGGAACTCATTATGGCATGTTACTTATCCCCCAAAAATAACTTTTATGAAGCTTAACTCTGATATAATGGAACCTGTGTGCATACCCCAAAGTATCAAAGTTGTGTCAGACTGTGAGTTCTTGGTACAACTTGACTGTCGTTATTCATAACCAGAAGGAAAAGTTCAAGCCTCGCAGTAAAAGTGTGAAACTCCACATTGAAATGCAGCATTTCACAAGGACAATACAGTAAAACCTCGGCGTCTTCGTTGTAATGTATTCTGAGGAGCAGCATTGTACTAAACCATGTTCTACGTTTAGCATTTCTCAAAACACATCCTTCAAATGTGCACCACCTTTATAAGCCATTAGTTCATCATGCATAATAGTAGTGAGTTTCAGATTGATAACTTATCTCTAAATTCTTGGAGGTTCTTTCTTTGGGAGGATAACTTGCTTGTACCATAAAAAAATAACAATAATAATAACAACAAATATTTTGCAGTATATAACTAGTAAGACATTGTTATATTGCTCCTGCATTTATTCTTGTCCCAGTTTCCAAATCAACACAGTATTTCACGGACCACGGTTTGTTTAATTTGGGGTTTAGTTACCTCTCTCACAGAAGAAATGAGAGAGATGTTAGATAATTTTATTTAATCCACAAATATGTATTGTGTTAACGTGTATTATGTTATGGGCTTTAGGCCCAGCTAGATTACTTGTATAGCATACTTGTACTACACTTTACTTGTACCGCACACATAGGCTTATTTGTACCGCACACATATACCTCTTATATAAAGGCACTCTTGTATATTCTTTGATAATGAAATACACTACAATCATTCAGTATTTCTAACATGGTATCAAAGCCACTGCTCTAACCTTTTCTTAGCAGTCTTGTCTTTATTGGTGCTACTCCATTCTCAACATCGCTTCCGCCATCACAACAATTGCCACAGCCTCTCGCCGTTGAACTTCCGACGTCTTCCAGCCGTTGTCTTTGGGTTCCAGACCTGCAACCACTATTGTTGAGGAGTCCTACACCACATAGATCACTGCACGTGTCATCACCGCCACGAATATTGCTTCAATCACATTTCTGGAGGCATCACTGAGATCATCTTGCCCCGATCTTCCTGTTGGTGAAAGCCTCGCAGTCATCGGAGACCGCACGCGCCCTCACGCGTTGCTTGAAGCTTCTGCGTCAGCGTCCCATACGCCCCATGTGCCACACGCGCCGTCCTCAGCTTTAGCTGATGTCACCCATGACGTCAACAATGCCACGTCAGCGCCATGTCATCTTGCTGACATCATCCGCTGACTGTTGACCGCGTTGACTTGGGCCATTGACTTTGACCGTTGACTTTTCTTTAGGGTTGACTTTTGCAGTCTAGGTTTTCCTTACCCAGTTTTTCATGTAGATTTCATTTTTACAGTTTGTTTTTGCATATTGTGTCTCTAAATAGATAAAAATTATATTTTTCTTCCTCACCCCATCAATACTATATTGAAGGGGAATAGGAATTACTTATCTTGATCTCAAGCTATGCGCAGTTTTCTTAAGGGTCGCATGCTCTGGCATTACTGTACTGGTGCGATCACCATTCCTGTCAAGGGAGCAAGTGTAGAAGATGCAGCCTTCCTTGGTCGCATGATTGAATGGGATAGTCACAACCACATGATCCTCACATGGATTCTGAACACTTCCATTCCCTCCATCTCCAATTTGTTGGGCAGCTTTGATAATGCAAAATCAGCATGGGATATGTTGGCCAAAAGGTACTCCACTACTCACAGATCCATGAAATATCAATTAGTGGTTGAATTGCATCAACTCAAGCAAGAACCAGGGCAATCCATCAATGACTACTATGATCAGCTTCGCTTCATTTGGGACCAAATTGACATTTCTGATCCAACTTGGGCATGCTCAAAGTATGCTTAGCAATATGCTTCCATTAGAGATGAATTTCGCCTCTATGAATTCCTGATGTCACTTCACGAGGACTTTGAATATCCTGCTCCCTCTCTTGATACTACTGTGAACGATTTGGTTAGAGAAGAAGCTCGTCTTGCAACCCTTCAAGCTCAGAATAAGCTCAATGTTTTGGCTATCACTCCTTCTGCTCCACCTATAGAGCAACCTTAACAATCAGGTGATTCCTCTGGCTCTAGCAATCGTCGCAAGTAGACCAACAAAAAGTTCTACAACTATTGCAAGCGTCCTGGCCATACCATTGAGAATTGTTACCATCGCAACAAATCTACTGCTGTTGTTGCTAATACTGAGCCTACTTCGCCGATAGCTTCCATTTCAGCTGAGTCCCAGTCTTCTAGATCCACTATCAACCTCTCCCCCATTGAACTACAGGAGATCATAGCTCAGGCTGTTCGTATGGCTGGTAATGCATCTCTTTCCATTGCTCTCTCAGTTCTACCCGGTAAATCTCAAACTTGGCTTTTTGATTCTACCTGTTGCAATCACATGACACCTCACTTGTCTTTATTCTCCAAACTTAACCCTGCACCACATCCTCTAAATATTCATATAGCTGATGGTTCCACCATGCATGGGAGTAGTCTAGGTTTTGTTTCCACCTCCAACCTCTCTGTTCCTAGAGTCTTCCATGTACCTGACCTATCCTATAATTTGTGCTCTGTTGGGCAATTAGTTGAACTACGTTATCGCCTTATTTTTTATTATTTTGGGTGTATTGTGCAGGATCCGAAGACAGGGCAAGAGCTTCGGACCGGTCCTAGAGTTGGGCGTATGTTTCCCATGGACAATCTTCATCTTCCATCTGTTGCACCTGTTTTTGTTGCTGTTGCAGTTTCTTCCTTACCATCTCTCGCACTTTGGCATTCTCGTCTTGGTCATGCACCATTTTCTCAGGTACAACAGTTAGCTTCTAAGGGTCTGTTGGGTTCTGTGTCCAAAGAAAATTTTGATTGTAGTTCATGTCAGTTAGGAAAACAACTAGCTTTGCCTTTCAATTACAGTGAATCCATTTCTAATAGTATTTTTAAGTTAATTCATTTTGATATTTGGGGACCTTCTCCTGTTACTAGTATTGGTGGATTTCGATATTTTGTTGTTTTTATTGATGATTATTCTCGTTATAGTTGGATCTTTCTTATGAAATTTCGTTTTGAAATTTTACCAATATACAGCAACTTTGCAAAAATGGTTGAAACACAATTCTCTAAACGTATCAAAACTTTTCGATCTGATAATGCTCTTGATAATACTCAATATGCATTTCAAGCTCTGTTACATTCCTATGGTACTGTACATCATCTAACTTATCCAGGTACTTCTCAGCAAAATGGTCGAGCCGAAAGAAAACTTTGTCATATTCTTGACACTGTTCGTGCTTTTCTTCTTTCTACCAAAGTTCCTGCCTCATTTTGGGGTGAAGCTGGTCTTCATGTTGTTCATGCGATTAATCGCATTCCAAGCGCTGTCATCCATAATCAGACTTTATATGAGCGTTTGTTTAGGTCACCCCCTGACTATCATCACCTTCTCTCTTTTGGATTTGCTTGTTTCGTTCTTCTTCAACCTCATGAGCACAACAAACTTGAGCCTCAATCTAGACTCTATTGTTTCCTTGGTTATGGTAAAACTCAAAAAGGGTATAGGTGTTATGATCTTGTCTCTCATCGTCTTCGTGTTTCTCATAATGTTGTCTTTTGGGAACACCGATTGTTTATTGAACTCTCTCACTTTCGTTCTTCCCTTACTACCTCCTCTGTTTTAGAAATCTTTCCAGATGAGTCTCTTATTCCTTCTACAAATACTTTTGATCCTCCTTTGGACTTCTCTATTCAACCTCCAGATATTTTTTATGCTTCTCCTAGACAGGTTGAAAATGAACAGGTTGATGACGAGCTACCCCACCTTGAGCTTGGGTCCCTTGCTCCTACTCCGCCTGAAGATCCTCCATAAGACATTCCACCTCGCCACTCAACCCGGGTAAGATCCATTCCTGCATATTTACTTGACTATCATTGTTACACTGCCTTTGCTACACTTCAAGAGCCTTACACCTATCATGAGGCCTTCACTGACCCTTTATGGAAGATTGCAATGAAAGAGAAACTTGATGCATTAACGAAACCATTGTCTAATCCTTCTCTTTACAGACGATTGGTTGGCAGCCTAGTTTGTCTCACAATTACTCGTCCAGACATCTCCTATGTTATTCATCAGGTAAGCCAGTATCTGTCTGCTCCACGATCAACTCACTATGCTGCTGTTCTGTGCATTCTTCGATACCTGAAGGGCACTCTCTTCCATGACCTTTTCTACTCAGTTCAGTCTCCTCTTGTACTTCGTGCATTTTCTGATGCTGATTGGACAGGAGATCCCACTAATCGCAGGTCCACTACAGGTTATTGCTTTTTCCTTGGTTCATCTTTGATTTCTTGGTGAAGTAAGAAACAAACCTTTGTGACCCGCTCCAGTACTGAAGCTAAATATCGTGCCCTTGCTGATACCACATCTGAGCTCATTTGGCTACAATGGTTTTTTAAGGATTTGGGTGTATCCACATCCTCTGCTACTCCCATTTATTGTGACAACCAGAGTGACATTCACATTACTCACAATGATGTCTTCCATGAACGGACTAAACACATTGAGATTGATTGTCATTTTATCCATTATCATCTTGTCCATGGTGCTCTTAAGTTTTTCTCCGTCTCCTCCAAAGATCAACTTGTAGATATCTTCACCAAGTCACTTCCTTAGGGATGCACTCGTGATTTGGTTGACAACCTCAAGCTAGTCTCACACCCACCTTGAGTTTAAGGGGGGCCGTTAACGTATATTATGTTATGGGCTTTAGGTCCAGCTAGATTACTTGTATAGCACACTTATACTATACTTTACTTGTACCGCACACATATGCCTCCTATATAAAGGCACTCTTGTATATTCTTTGATTATGAAATGCAATACAATCATTCAATATTTCTAACATATTGCAATTGCAAAGTGTCTCCCATGTGAAGTCCAGCACCAATCTAGTACATTGTTCTAATATTGACATAGGGAATTAAGGGTGAGACTACAAATGCTAGGTAGTTTACAAAGCCCAAATTCTGGTGGTTAAAAAGACTCACATTAGTGCTTGTATGATAGAAAAAAGACTACATTTTAGCTAACCAAACTCAAATTTTACCTGCATCAAGTCTTGCAAAGTTGTGTAAACATATATGGTTGCTATAGTAACTATATAAATTTATCCTGACATTATTCATTTTGCATTTAGTTTATTGTTTTTCTTTATGTATCTTGATGATGAAGAAATAAAGTGAATGGTAATTTTTGTGTATAAAAAAAAATGAACAATTAACAAAATAAAGAAAATTGATATTTTAATGAAATTTAGTATAAAATAGATAATCTAATGTGGGGTATTTTCGGAAGTGAGTATGTAAAATAGAAAAAGCAAGTTCTTATACTATAATATATATGAATTTTTGCACGAACTAATTCAAATGTATATGGTTATTTACCTCACGTGTATAAAGGATAAGCAAGGTTCATACTCCATACCCTTTATTCCCTTTATTTTAGAACACCAAAAGAATCAAGTCCCTCAACTCCTACACCGACTATATCTATGGCTTAGATAACTTTGGACAAAAGGAACTACCCTAAACAACACACTATATCGTAAATCACAATATGCAATTCTTGAAAATAAAAAAACTTAATAATTATTATGTTTATTCTTTTTTTTAGTAATCTATGTGTTTTCAATATACACCAGGTTCAACATTTTAATAATTCGTGTTTGTTACGTTTATACATATAATTATCATTTTTATTATCACAATGTCTTGTTAGAATAAGTTTTCACACAAAAAATTAATCGCTTTTATGTTTATTAAAATTGTTGTTAGTTATGTTTATTAAAATAACTTCAACATGATTCTGGCAATACAATGCAATGTATTTGGATTGGGTTGCTTCTGTAACTAGATAATTAGCATCAAAAAACCATTTTTAATGTAAAAGCAAATTAAATGATGATGAGCAATAAGAGTTCGAGTCTATGAGATCCTTTTGATGACTTATATTGCGTATTGAAAGAATTTGATATTCATTACACTACATTTAGAACATATGGGGTCATTATGAGTTCTTAATTATGTCATTTGTACTCATAAATGCACCATCAATCTTTCAAAGCTTAATGAATGCAGTGTTTAAGTGTTTCTTAAGAAAGTTTGTGTTAGTATTTTTTGATGATATTATGGTTTGTAGATCTCAGAGGTTCACATGTTGAATCTAAAGCAGTATAAATTCTACACAAAAACATCTGATATGCCAAACAATCAAAATGTCACTTTGGTTGTAAGAGGTGGAATATTTGGGACACATAATTTCGGAAAAAGTTTCTCTCCAAAAGAGAAACCCTTCAAATTTTGCCAATATTTTATTTTAGATGTGAATTTTGAAAATCTAACTGTTGAATTATATATACGTTATGTTTTTAACACACACACCAAATTTCATTCAAATCTAATTTATTTGATATTCAATTAATAAATTTATTTTTAATACATAATTTTAGACTACAAAAGAAGGTTGTGCGTCAACTTTGGTGTGACAAGCTCATACTTACGTATATACTTGTCCATGCCCAATACCCTACCCAAAAATTTACTAACCCACCAAGTCCAAGCCGCCTTGATTTTCAACAAATTTGTGCAGTTGTAGAGGTTGGTGGATTGGAAATGTTTTTACGTGCTAGTTTACACATCTAACATAAAAGTGAATTACTTTTATTAATTTTTATGTTTCTCAAAATTGTTGTTAGTTATGTTTATCATAATACTTTCAACACAACAAGGATTGAGGCAATGCAATGTATTTGGATGGGAGTGCTTCTATAACTAGATGACCAGCATTGAAAACCATTTTTAATGCAATAGCTAAATGATAATGTGCAATATTAGTCAAGACTCCTCTTAAATTTAAAAAAAAAAAACAATAAGAGTTCATGAGAGATTCTTTTGATGATGACTTAATGAACACAATATATTAAGTGTTTCTTAAGAAGGTTGTATTAGTATGTTTTTATTATATTTTGGTCAATAACACCTTAAGGATCACTTGCTACTTCTAAAGCAAGTCCTAGAAGTTCTACACAAAAACATCTTTTATGTCAAACAATCTAAATGTCACTTTGGTTGTGAAAAAGAGGTGGAATATTTGGGACACATAATTTCAGAAAAGGTTTCTCTCCAAAAGAGAAACCCTTCAAATTTTGCCAATATTTTTTCTTTAGATATTAATTTTAAAAATCTAACTGTTGAATCGCATATTCTTTATGTTCTTAACACACATGTTAAATTTTGTTCAAAAATCAGTGTTATTTACTATTAGATTAATAAACTTATATTTTTATACATAATTTTAGACTACAAAAATATGAAATTTAAACATTTAATTAATGTCATAGTTATTGATCTTTGAACTTCTTGAAAGTTTGCAAGTATGGAGGATGTATTAATAATATACAATCTAATAGTTAGATTTTCAAAATTCACATCTAATAAAAAGATATAAGAGTATTTCGATGGATTTCTCTTCAAACTAGTTTGGAGAGAAACTTTTTCCCATAATTTCTAGGGTGGAGTTAGAAGTGATTCTTGAAGAGGGATTTTTAACTATTAGATCTCAACATAAATGATTATGGTCACTAGATGCCATAATCGTAATTGCCTTCCTATCTTTCCCAGTAGCATCCACATTCACTTTAATTTACCCCAATTTACACTTGCAGGCTCTAAACAAAGGTTAACTGGATTTGATCCCATTTGATTTATCTACACATTTAATCTTTGTTTGTTTACCTTTTTTTTTTTTTTTTTTGAGAAGAAAGAAACTAAGTTATTTTATTCCAAAACGATGGCTAAATCAGCTTGAACAAAAGAAAAAACTGATGGTGGGACATCTTCCATCCATATTACATTATTTGGGTAATTTACTACTAGTTTAGCCAAATAATGTGCAACTTTGTTACCCTCTCTCTTAACATGAGAGTTGGATAATTTAGAAAAAAGGTTCTCAAAAACACATGCATCCGAAATAAGCAAACCATAGGAAGACAAGCTTGGTTCCTTCATCTTCAAACCATTCATCACGATGCTTGAATCACCCTCGACTACCACTCCGTCCAAGCCTAGCTTTGCAGCAAATTCCAAAACTCTGATGGCTGCCATGGCCTCCACTTCAATGGACTTATATGCTTGATTAAGTTGTTGTGATAGCGAATCGATGACTTGCCCATTGTTGTTTCGAACAACGACTCCAATAGTCGACTTGTTTGATTTTGAGAAAATAGCACCATCGCAATTAACCTTGAAGACCTCTACTTGGGGTGGCTACCATGTATGTTGGAAGCTGAAAGGGTTTAGCAGCAGAAACAGGTCAAACAACCCAAAACAAGCAATCAACCATAGCTTCTTCCAATGATTCCCGAACTGGTGTTGTAATATTGGAAGGGTGTTTTATGGGTAACCAACAGTGTTGCCAAATCTTGATGTACGCACCATTAAGGATAACATCATGCCCTCCCAATATAATCTTCCATGCATATGAACCTGAAACTAAATCCTGGGTGGCAGAAATTTTTTGTTGTTGCAGGACAAAAAGGGTGTCTCGACTTAGGGCATTAAAGAAGATGTTGAGTCAGGTTTAAGTCTCAGTTAGGGAGCCCATGTGATTGCACTTGGGACCCTGCACTTGATTGCCCTTAAAAACCTTAACACCCTGCACGTGATAAGAGTAAGTGGTATAATTGGTATTATACCCGTAACTTCTCCCCCCATTATCTCCTCGCAAGCATGTTACCGAACTAGCTAGATTTGAAGGAGATTTATTATCCTTGAAACTCAATCCCCAAATTTTAGGGAGAGTAGTATCCAGAATTGAGCTTTTATGATAATAAAGAGTTTCTGTTTCAAGTAACCTTGTCGTTTCAACCAATCTCTTCGGTTCAGCCACCTTTTCCAAATCAACTATTGTTGGGTGTCATGATATGGAGCCAGAATTAATGTCATCATCAATTTCAGTTAATATTGATAGAAAATCATTCTCAATTAATATCAATCCCGACTTTTAGGGAGAGAAAAATCCAGAATTTTGATATTATGAGAATTAATTCCTTCCATTGCACGCTCCTTTCCCGTTTCTGCTGTTACCAAGCCTTTTGAATTAATTACAACATTAATGCTCTCCTCATCATCCTCAGTTACCGTATCAGGTTTCCCTACCACTACAACAACTGATGGACTTCCCTCCTTCGATGAAAATTTCTCAGTCATTGCCACTTGACCTTCTTCGTTGCTAGCATTATTTTTTCTATCATAGTACCCAGGCACCAGAATTACCCTTCTTCCACTTGTTTGATATGGTGCCACTCTGAGATAGGAACCAAACTATTGTTTATCAGTGGTCAGAGAGATCTTACTTCGAATTTAGAGCTCGCATTTTTTGTCATCGTGTTTAAAACTGTAAAGTTGTGATTTCCAACTATATTGTGTTGGCTTTAATTCCATGTCAAATTTGATTGTAATTTCTTCAATCATTTTCCCTGTATGTATGTGGGTTTATCTATAAGGGATGAGTGTGAGAGATCAATGAAGAATCAAGCTTCAAAAGTTGAATCAGTGGATTTCACGACTGGCTCGTGAGTAGCTTGTGAGAAGCAACCCATGAGAAGGCCATGTGTAGAGCACATGACTGGAAGATGAAGAGTCATGCCAGGCTGTCAATTTTGTGGCTATCTCGCAAGAAGGGCCAACCCGTAAAGGACCCGTGAAAGTTTTTGTTTAGCAAAAAATTGTGTTTTGCTTTACCAAGTATTTACCCACACTATATATAGCTTCATTACCCACAAATTGTAAGGAGTGCTTTTCAGAGAGAAAACCCTAAAAAATACACTTGAGAGTTAGAGATTGTTATACCCACAAACATTTCCTTGTGGTTTTCCTCAACTCCTACCTCTCCATCTCTAAATTTTTGAGAGGTTGCTAGCCCAAACACTTACTACATCCATTCTGAGTATAAAGTGAGATTTTGGTGTTGTTAGGAAGCATTGGAAGGAGCCATTCATTGGCGAATGTAATCGGGCTGAATTGCAAGATCTGGAAAGCTAAAGAAGACAAGACTCTAAGAAGTCTGTTGGTAGCAAGAGCTTGGAGGGCTCAAGTACATGGGGTAGACTAGGTTTGAAGGGTCTTTTGTTATTCGTGTACTCTAACTTTATTCTCTATTGGATCAATTTCGACTTGGAGAGTTGCGGAGAGGTTTTTTGCCAAGTTCTTCGGTTTCCTCTTCGATAACACGTCTCGGTGTTATATAGTGTTTGCATCTCTCTTCCATACTCTTTAAGCTTTCATTTTATTGTTGATGATGGATGAATATGACTTAGGGTAGTGTTATCGGTTCATTGCGCTTATTTACTCTTGTTCTGCACTTAGTCTAAGTTAGTGTAAAAGTAATCTAACTGCAATTTTTAATTGGGGGTCTAAACAAGTTCTTGGGTTTTACTACAAATCCAAGCTTTCAGAAATGACCACACCTCTCATACTAAAAACAAACCTAGGATTTCTCCCCATTCTCTAGCTTGAAAACCCTACCTCGGCATAAAGGAAGAGTAATATCCACTATGACACGTACCCGAATGAAGTTACCTCGATTGTTATCTGTGGATTCAAGTGACCTTCGAACCTCTCCAATGGTCTCGCAAATGCTTTCTGCAACCTTTTTTGGCATGAAGCGGATAGGAATATTGTGTACCTAAACCCAAAAACATTGCTTTATCAAAAACTAGATCACTGAGTTTTGAAAACTCTTCAAATCTTTGCAAGACCACAAGGCGTTTGTCAAAACTCCATGGCTAATTTTCAATTATCCTTTCCACATTTGAACTGTTGTCGAAAACAAAAAGCACATATGATCTCCCAAATTTCTAATTTTATAACCATTCACCGACCTCCATTGCTGTTGAAAAGTACAGACCACTGCCTCCATAACGAGATGGCGTGAAGTTAAAAACTTTGCTACTATAATGTATTCTCCTGATTTGTGAATTTTTGGAAGGAAAAAGCCAGTATGTTCTCTGTTGGATAGAGATAATTCAGACCAATTTTTAGTGAGGTCTTCCATGGTGAGCAGTGAAGAAAATGAAAGAGAAGTAACACTGCGAAGGAGAGTAACAAAAGGAGGAAAAGCGTTTCCCAAAACCCCAAACAAAAAACAAACCAACAAACTCAAGAGGCACTAAGAGAAGAGGGAAAAAACCCAACTTTCTCAACGATAGAGAGACCGACTTAAACTTGGTTAAGCCATGAGATATTACCTTAGCTTAAACTTATCTCATTCTCAAAAAAAAAAAAAAAAAAAAAAAAAAAAAAAAAAAAAAAAAAAACCCTATCTCTTATTATAACCATTACTTCGTTACTTGTAATGGTTATGTTTGACCTATTGAACTCATTAGTAGGCCTTTAAATACTAACGCTATTTTTTAAAACTTATAATGGAGTTTTATAAGATTTTTATAAATGACTATTAAAGGTTAGGCACAATTCATTATCTCATAACCACTTGCATTTAAAGCTTAAATCTTTCCTAATTAAAGGTTGTTGAGAGACCTCCTTCTTTTTTTTTTTTTTTTTTTTTTGGGGGGTGGGGGGGGGGGGGGGGGGGGGTTAAATACTACGTCTCATCTCATAATCACGGATTCATTCACTTTCTGATGACAAAAGTGATTCTCCACGCAAACCCAAAGTGCACCAAATAAAATATCACCTGCAGGTGATGCAATCCTTCACTCATAACTGAAATAACTGAAACAACCATCCATAAGTCCCTCCTATAAAATTCTAATACTTTGGCCCTCTCTGTCTCTCAAACACCCAATATTTCTGAACTAATCAGTCTGTCTTTTATTTCCCAAAAGATTTTTGTAGAGATATCAATGGCTACCAAAGATCAAGAAATCCTTGATCTTGATGACCCAAAGATAAGCCAACTTGTCATGGATCTTATGTCACTGCAGAAGGACATAAATGGCCATAGTAGGAGGTTCGATGAGTTGCTGAAGCCTTTCGATCAAGAAGAAGATGCTGTCAAGGAGACTTTGAATGATATTGATATTGA